>NW_015150750.1:266733-282060 GCF_000732505.1 Cyprinodon variegatus
TAAGGGTGGCCATGGCCACCCCTGGCCCCCCATCTAGCTCCGCCTCTGGTTTGCATGTTCTCCCTGAGCATGCATGGGTTCTCTCCGGGTACTCCGGCTTCCTCCCGCAGTCCAAAAACATGACTGTTAAGTTAATTGGCTTCTCTAAATTGTCCTTAGGTGTGAGTGTGTGCGTGAAAGGTTGGTTGTCCTGCTTGTCTCTGTTTTGCCCTGTGATGGACTGGCAACCTGTCCAGGGTGGACCCCTGCCTCTCGCCAGTAGACAGCTGGAGATAGGCACCAGCACCCCTCGCGACCCCAGCAATGATAAGCAGGACGGAAAAAAGGACGGGTGGCTGAAAAACAGTGGTGGTTCTAGAACATTTTTTTAAAAGGTGGAACACTATAAAAGAAAAAAGAAAAAACAGGGCAATAAAGGATCCTTTAGTATATTAAGTGAGCCACAACGCCAATGTTGCAGCCCCTTGATCTAAAACAGGGGTTCCAACACAGCACGTGACCCAAAAAACAACAATGCAACAGTCTAGAGACTCTACAAAATACATAGATATAATCCACTCTATATAAATTCATACATATAATGAGAAGTAATTCTATTCATTGTAAAATCAACATTTTTTATGACATTAAAATATTACATTTTTTATTTTACAAACATTTTCAATGATTCAATGGGACATTTATTATTTCATTGTTCATTTAAAAATTTAACAGTATATTTAACAGTTAAATCATGCATTAGAGAGAGAGTTAATATGGCTCAAGCTCACGATGGCACAGCTTAGTTTTTATATAATAGTGAAAGTAAACAGTGAGGGTAAAATATGAAATTAACCAGTCAATTTGAATCACTTCTATATGTTTATAAGGAATTCATTTAGTATATGTTTTCAGTAAAGGGGTCAGAACCAGTTCCAGAGGGGCTCTGGTCCCCGTTCGCCCCTGTCTACCACCGCCAGTGTATTATGTAGCATTTTTATCCTTATAAAAAGAAGAAAACAAGGATAGTCTAATATTTTTATATTTTATCAATGTTTTTACTTTAGGCCTTACCATACAATAACAAATTATGCTGTATAGAAAGAAATACATAATGGATAGAAAATAGTGAAAAAAAATTATATGTTTGTGGAAGTTAAAAATAATAATCATTTTGGTTTAGCTAAATTTGTATCAGTTGTAGTCAAAACATTGTTTATTTAGTTATTTATTTTTCCCCAATATTTGATAAAAGTCAGCTTTCACTCCTTGCCACATATTCGTCGCTGATTTTCCTAAATGTTAGCAGTAACGATTACCTCCAGGGCCGTTGTTAAGATGAATGAGGTCTTAAACAGAAATTCATTAGGATCTTACCTCAGGCTAAGACCGTTAAAATGATTATGAACTTGGAAGGATTGAAATTTAGAGCGAGGGGGAAGCTGAAAGTTTTATTCTTTTTCCTTAGCAGCTATGAGCTGTAAACATTGTGGAATAAGCATCCAAATATGGGTCTTTTATTATAACATTTTTAGCATATAACCAACAGATGCACCTGTAAGCATGTCCGTTGTAAATCTTGTTCCTCTATCCGGCAGGGTTAGCTCAGGCTAACTGTGAATTCAGCGGTTCTTGTCTCGTCTGTTTCATTAGAAGTAGAATCATCTGGAGGTTCAGGTTCCGGCAGGGAGAAATAGATTAAGGTGTTTTAATAAAATGTTCATCTTGTTCAATTGAAGGCTAATTGAGGTCGGAGGGCTCTTCAACAGCGAGCAGAATCTGATCTAATTCCTTAAAAAAAAAAACTAATCTCTAGGTGGTGCTCTGAAGACAAAAGGCAGGCCATTGTTTTATTTATTTTTTTATTTTTTAAAGGAAGTTACCTTAAGGTACAGATTGCCTATAGTTGAGTGGTTATATAGAACATAAATATATGATAAGAACCCAGAGTGCGTGTTTTGATTGACTGTATTTAAATAGGCTGCTGTAAATGCTGAGCGCTTATCCCCAGTTTTTTTCTTCAGTTTTCTTCAGCTTTAGTCTTTTTTCCTGAAGTTTGTATAGATTTATTAAGCATGCTCTCCGGTTTTCTCTCTGACCCTGAAACTTCCTGCAGGATTAAATTATCAGTAGCGGGCAGTGTCTCGGACCACACCAGCCGTCCTCTCTTTGTTTTGATTTGTGTTTTCACAGTCCAGAGATTTCACAGTTTGGTTTATTGGGAGTCTGAAGTACTTGTAAGTGTGAACGTCATTGCTGTAGTGGACTGGTGATTTGTCTTCCATACTAGAAATATTAGAGCTGCGCTGGGCTCAAGCAACACAGTGAAACACACTAAGAGAAATTAATGAGTTGAATGAATGTGGTTTCTTATGTAAACCCTTAAGTTAGCTCATAAGACAATGTGATTGTTATTTTTCTTCATTTTATGCAGCATCTACTCAATATTTAAAATCAATAATTCAACATGATATTGTTTATGTTCCCAGTGTTTAATAAATCTTTGCCAATTTCTGCTTTTTTCAAATCTATCTTCATTTAGGGCTCTGGTTGTAGTGTATTGTATAATGCACTGAGGGCGGAGGCATTACTGCAGCTCTGTGGAATGTAAGAATACAATATTGGGAGTATAAGAAAAGTCTCAGTACAGAGGATCTCCCACGAGCAGGGAGAAAGGAGACGATCAATACGGAGGGAAACGGCAAGTGATGAGGAGGCTTTACCGCTGCTGTGCTGAGCCAAACTCTTCACAACGGGAATAAAACACAGAACCTCTGATTTATCATGCTTATTATTTATTAAAAGGCTTTAATTTCATATTGATGAACTTGCGGGGTAACAGATAATCAAACATATGCGATTAACTCTACTTTATAAATGTATTTTCTTATTTCTCAGAAGAATCCAGTTGATTTTCTAAGCAGTTTTACTAATTAGTCAAAATGTATGTATAACTTTTCTTTTATACTTTATATCAAGACTTGTTGTTCTTTCTTAAGCTGTTGTCTTGGTAACAAGATCATTAGAGCACCTGAGCATTTTCAGTCATAGACGGTCACATAGTAGTAAATAACTGAGCTGGAAGGAGAGGAATACAATCACGTTCAAGAGAAACAACAACGCTAAACAAACACCTAGAGCTGCATTATAATTGTTTACATTAAAGGGACAACAGATCTATAGCCAGTTGTTTCTGTCCTAAAATAGAAGGTTCTCATGCTTTCCTCATTTTTAGAACTTTCCAGTATGTTAAGAGTCAGAAGGCGCTTTGGTTTTTACAACCCTTGCTTGCTGGGAAGGACAAAGCTTGTAGTTATTTTATTGCTGCCATTTAAAGTAAGAATTATGATGAATCTGGTACATCTGAAGAAAAGGTAAAGCCCCTATCACACCTTGATGATTTATCCAGCGTATGCCTGATGTCCCAGAATCTTCTAAAACGCTGGCATACACTGAACTTTCTATGCATTTTTTACATTTTGGTTCTATACATAGAGTATTTATAACAAGTCCAACGACAGCCTAACTTATATATAACGCACAGCAGCGTAATGCCCATGAAATGTCACAAGCCAGTGTCCTGAAGTGGGCAGCAATGCACCCGGTGGCGCCCAGCCTGCATAAAAAGATTTCTTTGATAGCGATATTAACTTAGCTGCTGTTTGCCGCCTGCCAAGTTAAAAAGAATAAATAAATAAAAAGAAAAAGAAAGAGCGAGGGTTTGCGTCCCAGCAGATTCAGTGTTATGTCTGCTATGACGTTTATTGGTCGTGGCCGTGAAGACAGGGAGAATCTTTCACACTCACCTTCACACTTTCCCTATGATGGTGATGAAATCTGGAGGAGAACTGATGGTTTCCTCCTGTGAGGAAACGCTTTTATACCAAAACGCTGCCAATACGTCATTAAACAGTAGTTGTAAGTTGTACTTGATGTATTTCAACGTGTGCCACAGCATGCTTCAGCGTGCTCATAACATACAGATCATACTGGTATCCAGCATCTGGTATCCAGCGTATACCAGAACTTTTGCCAGATTTTCCATAGTCAGGCATACGCTGGTTAAATCATCAAGGTGTGACAGGAGCTTAACCAAATTCAATGGGCATTCTGGAAGGAGAAGATCTAGCCAGAAATGTAAAAGTTCACTAGTTAAAGTAAAAAAGCTAAATTCAAAAGAGGAAGAATTGAAAATAAAGTTCAAAATTACTCTCTGCTAATCTTGCTTAGTTTGTGTCCTTGTGCAAAGAAGAATGGATGAAACATCTTCTGTACGAGCGGCTGGTAGAGACGCTAAAACATTTCTGCTGTAGCTGCTGGAGCAGCTGGATCCACTCAGGGAGCCTGAATTCATGCGCATGTCATGTTTTCATTGGTTCTGTCATTTTGCATTTGATTTTACCACAGTGAATTGAAGCAAAGCATAACAGTAGAACCAGTTAGCTCACATTGTATGATTTATCTGCTCTCAATCTCAAAAATGTTTCCCTTTTTTGTTAAGAAAATGAACCAACAGCAACTGGAAAGCTCAGGTATGATCAAACTAATTGCTTAAATAAAAAAATTAAAGGCATTCAGAGAGGCTGATACATGAAAATCTGACAAATCTCTGGAGAAATGGTGTATTTCAGTGAAAGCAGTCAGCCATCTGGACAGCTGAGGGTTTAGAAATATCACCAACAAGGTGGTTTGAGACCAGAAAGCAGCTAGCTAGCACTTAAAGGGCCGTCTTAGACAGGAAGTCTCCTCAGGAGAAAATAAGTCTCTGAGATGAAGGGAAGTACGGGAATCAGCTGTCAGTACTGAGATAAGACCAGGCGTATTAGGAGGAACCGCAGATAAGGCCGAAGGTGATGAGATCATCAGTGAGAGACTTCATAGAGATTCACAGTGTGACTGGGACTTAGAGGAATCTAACTCACAACTTCTATAGATTAGATTCCAGCTCTCTCGTACTGCATGTCCACCTGGCCAGGGCACTTGAGCTGAAGTCACCAGCCGATGGATGTATCTATGTGTAGTTTCAGAATGGAAACATTGCTCATATTAGCGAATTAATATGTTGTGTTTCTGCAAACACAAGGATTTTGAATAAAATACTTTTTTTATGTTTAAAGTGTTCAGCCAGGTTGTTTGATCAGTCATTTTATTGAATGAAATTGCCGCTATATACATATACTGTATACTAAAAGAGCAGCACTGATACCAGCTGAACGTTTAAGATGGCAGCAGAGCGAGGACATCTACTGCCCTCTTCTTTCCCCTTTAAGCCCTGCATAGGGGGGGAGCTGGCTGATGTCCTCACCTTCATGCTGAGAGAGCTCTGCTGGATCCTCTTACCTGCTATGTATGCAGTCTGCAGAAAAGCTGATTCAGTGATTTCTGGACTGGTTGACTGACTGTGGACTCATCAACATTCATCATTGTTCCTATCAGAGCCTGCGGGACACCTAGAGACCTAACCCTTATTTTTTTAACCCTTGTCTCCATGGTAGGTACCTGGAGGGGTGACGTGTTCTGCCATGGTTTAGAACAGGGCAGAGGATTAATACAGTGCTGCAGAAATTCCTTATTGCAAATTTAAGCGTGTTCTGTCAGGTATAAATATGAAGTTGAATATTGTAATGGTTTGAACAGCTGTTATTAAAGGTATTTTGGAGGATTTTTGCGGGTTTTTTAAAAGACCCGCCCTCTCTGCTTTAAAAAAAATGTGCGTGCGATAGCGTGCACAAGCCCATTTCTCCTCCTGCAAGCTCTGTTTAAAAGTTGCTGCTCTTATAGCTCATACAAGCTTACTGTGTCCGAATGTCCGCTCTAACCCCTAACTCCCTCGAGCGGGGACTATATAGTGGACTTTATAGTGAACTCTGTTAACTCACCATTTGGACAGTTGATCACTACGTTTTGCACCGTTGGTTATATAACTCCTCCTCCATGGCGTGGTGTCAATTACTGTCTAAAACCAGATATACGCCTGAAAGTGCACATGCGCAGAAAAAGATGGCTAACGGGATGAGCACATAGGACAGCCTTACGTAAACATATCACCAGAATGACTGACAATTAGGAAGACCACTTAATTAGAGGATCCACCCGGAAATGAAAGATCGTCCTCTATAACTTTAATGATCTAGAGTTTGAATACTGAATAGAGCTGCATTATGCTGTTCACTGAATGCATCCTGACTTAGAACCCCACTATTGTCTGTAAGATGAAACATTTGGAAGTTGTTTTCTGTTCACTAGAACCACCCAAAGCTCTGGGAGATTTGCTGAGCCATAAACGGGAATCATCTGGTAAGACACTGTTAAAACAAATGATCTATTTTAGGTTTTGTAGTTTAGAAATTGTTTATAATAGGTCAGGTTTAACCATATCACAGTAAACAGTGCATTCATGCAACACTTTTACTCAGAGGCAGTACTCTCTATATAAACTCTTACATTTCCTTATAATTATTAGTTTGCTCTAAAATAAATTGTACTGACCGTTAGGGCTGCAACTAACGATTATTTTGCAAATCTAGTAATCTGTCGATTATTTTTTCGATTAATAATCGGATAGCCACAGATTCCTTAAAGACAGGAACTGGATAGAGCAGATCAACAGATTCATTTTTTTTTATCTTAAATGCAAAATTTATATTTATATATAAATTATAAATCTGTTTTATTTTTTAATAGTTTTATAATGACAGGCCTTTAATAATTTCACCTATATTTACTTTACTTTTTTAATTCTTACTCCTTGGAGTCAGTGACTTGTAGCCAACGTTAAGGTGGGACATGACAAAATTACAGCTGTAAACTGAACTGTTGATAACAAAGCCTTCATGAATTATTGCAGTTGTGAAAATTACACCAAAATTAGATATTAATAGCAATTAAACATCAGTTTAAACAAACATGAGCCATGTTAAACCCACAAATTTATTTTTAGTTCTTTAAGTTTAGATTTTCCTCTATGATTAAATTGTATGAACATATAAACAAGAAAGGCCAGAATTAAATACTACTGAGATACAGATATGAATTTTAAATGATGAAATGAACGATCATTTGGGTCACAGAAATGATGGAAGCCTCTGATTTAAACTTAACTTTATCCCTCTCCTCATAGCTGCTCAATGATGACATTCTTCTATCAGAATGAATGAATGCATTTCTGTTCACTCACCACATTAATATACTTAGATTTCAATAAAAGTAGGAATATTTGATGTGCAATGAAAGGAATACAAGAATTAAATATGCTTTTTATTCGGGCTTGTCGGTTGTTTTAGAAGGACTTTTATCCTCCTATCTGATAAAATATAATGTCAAATATCAGGTTGTCATCAGTTTAATGCCGAAAATCAGTAAAGTTAACAGGAATAAAGGCTCTAAACCAATCTGTCTAATTGATATACTACATAATAGGATGGACTTAAGGAAATCAATTACTAAAATCACTTTTTAATATATATATGTTTAAATATCTCTCATTAAGAAAAAGATCAACATTATAATGCAGTCTGCAACATCGGTCTCAGGATTTCTTAAAAGTCATCCCCACAGCATTTTTACTGTCACCGTATATTGAAGGGAGTCTTTATTTTAGATTAATTTGCACATGCAAAAAAACAAATCATCATCAATGATATACAGTTAAAAATTGTGCAGGAAAGGACAAGAAGACCTTAGGGTCTTATAGGGCTCTTATCCTAAGACGTAACAGTTTACAGCAAAACAAAAAGATAAGTTGGTATGCCAAAAGAATGAAATATACACTATATACAATTTGTGATGGCAAGACTTTAAACTGTTTTATAAAAGAGAATGTTGTATTCATGGATTGAAGAGCTAGTGGTAGTTTATTTCCAAAAAAAAGGTCCTCTATATTTAAGTGTACTTACTAGTTCTGTATAATGAACAGAAGTCATTAGAATGTCTTGTTGAATAGGTGTGAATCTCAGAGGATGTAAAAAGCTATAAAAACTATTGGCATTTCAGTAATTATATGTAACAGAGATATACAAAATATGTTCACACTGAATATCGACCAAGTGATGTCTTTTATAAAAAGAGAAGCAGATGAAAATAGTCTGTTTGAGAAATTCATTATACTTAAACCGTCTTTTGAGGTATTTAATGATTGACATGTAGCACACTAAACACTCGCTATATGTTAAATGTGGATATATTTAAGTATAATATGACTTCAACATAAGAAAATAGTTAGTAAAATGATAAACTCTGCTTAAGATACCTATAGATTTCAGTTTGTTGCTTCCAACTTAATTTTTCATCAGCAGTGACTCCTAGGAACTTGGTTTGCACCTGATTTATTCCAACACCATCAATAAATAATCTTTTTATCTTTGTTTTTGTCCTGAAAGTTTCTTTTTTTAATATTAAGTGAAAGTTCCTTAACCTTGAACCATTTTGAAATATCAGACAGCTCTTCATTTGCTTTTCTTATCAGGCAATCAAGATTAGAATGTGAGATCAAAAGATAGGTATCGTCTGCAAACATAAGAAACACCATTTTTACAAAAGACTTCTATGCAACAAAACACATGAAGATCTTTGTAAGAGGTCAGAAGTTGATAGTCAAAGTAAAATTAAATATCTTTGGATCAGAGGATAAATAGGATGGGCTGATTGAAAAATATAAAAAAAAGCATTAAAATAATCGACAAACCTCCTCTTGGCGACTAATCCAGCACTTGTTTTTATATTTATAAGATATTTCCCCGTTTTGAATAAGATACTCAGATGAATAAAAAGCATAAAAGATCTTTTTCACCTTTGGACCTGAATAGGGAAGCATTGAGCTCTCCCCTCCTTTCACTAGATAACCTTCTTTTCTTTGGGATTTTCTTTCATGTGTCAGACTGACTCAGCTCACACTGTTATATTCATAATAATTCAGACAGGCCCTGCTGCAGCATGAGGGCATATGCTGACATATAGCTGACTGTGACTGATGGACAATCAGATTACCTTCCCTTAAAGTGGAAACGGGTTACTCTTCTGTACGTCTGCAAACCCTGATAAGATGTAGCTCTAATAATTGAAATGTGTCTGGTAGTTTGTGCAGTAATGCCACTTGTCTTGGCCTAACTCTACTCCACCACTCCTACTCCAGAAGTAGAAGTGGTGGCATAATAATGAAACTGCTGAGCTTTGTGATCTTCTTAGAAAGACAAAGTGAAACGGTTTTCTCCTGCAGGTAATTTAAAACTGACAAAAACAAAACATGTCCTCTTCAAGCCCCTGTCACACCTTGACGATTTAGCCAGCGTATGCCTGACATACAAAAAAAAGGGAAAAACACTGGCATAAGTTGGCTAAGTTATGGGTATGTATTGTATAAGTTATGAACACACTGAAGCAGCTGGAACACGCTGACATGCGTTAAGTTTAAGTTACTCATAA
The DNA here is from genome assembly GCF_000732505.1 of Cyprinodon variegatus. Classification (NCBI taxonomy): domain Eukaryota; kingdom Metazoa; phylum Chordata; class Actinopteri; order Cyprinodontiformes; family Cyprinodontidae; genus Cyprinodon; species Cyprinodon variegatus. The sequence goes on from NW_015150750.1 coordinate 276,133, forward strand.
GTCATGTTATCTAGCTTATCCAAATCCTATGTGTAACCTGTTTTTCATTTTGTGTAATTTATGAACAAATCACTTTATATCCTTGTATGTCTCTTTAAAGGGGTCATAGAAGTATTATATAGGGTATTTGGTGCTGGTCCTTAAGGTCTCTGAATAGGATGTGTAACATTGGTTAGGCTGAAAATGACATATTAGTTGTTCTATGAGCCCTAATTCAAGCCTGGTTATAAGCCCTTGAATAAAACCACAGGCTTTCTTCCCCTGATTTGTTGATTTACAACAAGCGAAGCTGCTGAGCAAAGATGCATCATAGCAACAAGCACTCACTTACTGAAAAATCGAATAGGCGCAGTTTGGAATATGTGCACCAAGCAAATTTATTTTAAGTCGACATGGAAAAGATCATGTTATCTGCAACTTAAAAAGGGCTTGAAATGTTAATAATGACAATGAGAGCCTAACTAGGCCTGATTTCTTTCAGCTAAACCTTCAGAGGAACTATTAGCTAAAGTCTGATTTTCAAGGTATTACCAACTTTATATAATCATAATAGGGATGCTCTTGGACACCCTGTGTTTGGAGGGTAGATGAAATAAAATGGCAGCTACAGCTGAAGCCCTGCTATTGGTCTTATCATGCAGAACAGGACCTGCTTGATATTCAAGGTGGCTTTTGTTTATATGAATTTCTAACTATTGAGGTCAGAGAGAGGTTATGGATCATCTCATTTCTGTCTTTTTTTCCAGGAGATATTAACCTCTGAAAAACACATTTACATTTTATCCAATGCAAGAGAGACAAATGCTGGTCAGAATATTCTTAAAATGTGAACACACAAAAACATGAACTGCTGTGTGTATTTGATTTGATGTAGTTTTAAATCGATGCAGAACCTTTAATCTAATGGGTCATATGTGTGTGCTGGCCATAGCCTGAATTTCAACAAGGCTCCAATACTCCTGCTGGAAGGTATTTACTGGAGTCACTTAGTGTTTCTGAGGATGAAAGTAATATTTTTGTACCTGAAAAAGCCTGAAATTATCAAAACTTCAGAAGTACTCCTTGGGCTTTCCAGTTTGGAGAAATAGAGTATTTGGTATTTGGTATTTGTAGTTCTATTGGCTAAATACTAAATACCCATCAAGACATCATCTTACTTATCAATTTATCTGTTTGTCCAACATTTATCCATGTTTTCAGCCTGTCTATCTGAAATCCATACCTGTCTCTCTTTTCCATCAGTTTGTCTTTTTTTTCTGGGGGTGTGTGGGGGAAATCACCTGTAAATGTAGTCTGTCAGGGACTTAAGTGTCAATTTGGCTCCCATGGTTTAATCTAGCACATCAACAGAATGAGCAAATGAATTAATTAATAAAAAATGAATTAATTAATAATTTTATTTCAGACAAACCAGTAAAGACTAAGTATCCATTAATGTTCACCACCCTTTTTCCATCTTAAGTTGCTGTTCTCATAGCTCATGAAAGCTTACTGTGTCTGAACGTCTGCACTAACCCCTAAATCTCTCAATCGCTATATAGAGCGGGGACTATTTAGTGGACTTTATAGCGAAATCAGTTAATTGACCATTCAGACAGATGATCAGTACTTTTTGCCCCCCGTTGGACACGTAACTCATCCACTGTGCGGTTCCGGTGCCATCTTTGTTATTGTCGGGTAGCAACAGCGAGCCGCTGTGACAGCAAATCCCATAATGCTTTGCGAGGAGAGCTCTCCACAAAGCAGTCTGGGTTATATTTGCCTCTTCTGAGGTCTTTATTTTCTTCTGATGTACTTCGTAGACACCTTTTCTCTTACGACCCTCTGCCATTTTCAAAGAACGGCGGTGTAAAAGGTGAGCTTCAATAACTGTCTAAAACCATAGCTGATCCCACAGATATATGCCTGATAGTGCGCATGCACAGAGAAAGATAGCTAGGGGGATCAGCACGTAGGACGGCCTTACGTAAACATATCACCAGAATTACTGACAGTTAGGAGAACCACTTATATAGATGATCCACCCAGAAAAAGAACATCCTTCGCATCGTTTATTGAAATGCACTTTCTCTTCACGTTTTTCGATAATCACTGCTTTTAAATTTAGAATATCCCTGTAATTATACCTTCCCCAATGCTAAAAAAAAAGTTTCCGTATGCGGTCTGGTAGCTGTTTATTTCTTGCCACCTATATTAGTTGTGGGGTTTAAAACTCTACCAGATGAGTGAATTTAAGCAAGCAGGAATAAATTATTAATGTACTAAGGTGGGTATGATAGCCAGCCTGATGAGTGATCCTGAAGACTGTTTTCTGCAGCGTTCATAGTTTAAGGGTTGTCCTGTAGGTGTTACCCTAGACTTGCATCTGGGAAACAATTGAGGCCAATCTGAGGAAACATAAAGTTCATATAGACATTTCAATTATAGTTCATCACTGTCAGTATTTGTCTTTTTTATGCTAATATTATTTGTATATCTTATCCCTCATCACCAGGGCTACTAAATCATTCTTCTTCATATATGAAATTTGCAAATGAATGACCCGTCAAAGAGGTCCATTTTCTGTTTAATTTCCTCCATTCTGTCTCATACATCACAGGGGGAATAACAGGCTGCTGGGCACTTGATGAATGTCTTTCACCTTCTATTGTTCCTCGTCTGTTGGACCCTTAGACTCACTCACTCACAAAGGCTAAACCAGACGCACATCAATATAATTTCAATCAGGCGACAATGATTTATGCAGCTCATGTTTATCGACTCAGATAGCACAGAGCACCACACAGCAGCCACTCAGATAGTGGAAATTCTCTGAAATAGTACAGAGGTTCATGAGTTTTACTTGAACAGAGAAGAAGAAGTTTGTTCTCTTGTTGACACCAATAACCNACATTTTCAGCATCCAAACTAAAACCAAGGTTCATGAGTTTTACGTGAACAGAGAAGACAAAGCAAGTGGCAGTTTCCTCACTATAATGAAAAACGCGTTTTGCAGTTTTCCTTGTTTGTTCTCTTGTTGACACCAATAACCAAATTTGCAGATAATCCCACCACCCATATTATTCATTTTTGTGATTTGGTTCTTTGTTGGTTCAGACTTATTTCCAAAACTTTGTTCTGACTTCAGTTTCATGCTGCACCAGGAATCAGAGTCTGGAATGAGCCATCTGTCAAGGCAGAACAGAGACAACAAAGTGTGACTTTCTCATTGTTTTCTTTTTTAGTAGTAGGAGAAAAGTTCAGTGTTAGTGGCTGAATTACACAACAGCAACAGAGCAGCAGAAGTCTGTGGGAAGCAAACATTAACAAACCGAACCACACAATCTCTTTGTGCCATCGATTTATATGGACATATAAGACTTTTCATTAGCTTCATGAGTATATAGTTGATCCAGAGTTTTTTTTTTTTACTTTCTTACTATTTCTTGCTTCTTTCCTTAAGTAAACAAACCTGTTCTTAAAGCTACATTTATGCTACTTCCTGAAATAGCAGTGGTTTCTTACAGCTCCTCAAGTGAGCCTCACACTGTCAGGAAAAGTAAGAACACACACAAAATAAGTTTGACACCTCTGGTGAAGGACTTTTCAACATCCATAGTTATTAAAGATAACACTATATTTAAGCTCAGTTTCTCTGTCTCAGTGTTGACATGCTGATGCATTTTTGTGTGAATGCTGTGACGCATTTAACCTGTTGGGTTCCTGTTTCTCATTTTTTCTATGCATTTTGATCACATTTGAACTGGTTCAGCATAAAAAACTGCAACAGCTACACCTACTCTTTAAACATGGTTTGCATTGTTCTATACCAACAGAGGAACATTTTATACACTGTATTTGATTAGTGAAGCCTTATTTGGACTATTCAGAGGTCATCGAATACCCATTTTAATGGATTTTTTTTGGCATTTTGAGTCTTAATTAGCATGAAAATTGCAAGACCTAAACTCTTCAGACTTGAACTGCATTGTCCTATACTATCATGAGAAATGTTCAAGCCCAGATTTTGATTTGTACAACCTTCATTATATTTATGGAGATGCTTAAATAAATTTTCTGATAGCAGTCCTTTCAAGTTTCTGCACATATTTTACATTTCTTCCACTTTTAATCACTTCAATCAAGCTTCGTATGCAGTTTGTTGTGTCTTCAACTTATCTACTGATCATTTTCTTTTTATTTATTTAGGTATTCTTTTTTTTTTGTTAGGTAATACCGCGATCAAAAAAAATCTTTTTACACAGGCCGGTGCCTCCAGGCAGGAATCACAGTGTATTAAATTATGTTACTTAGTTGATAATTTTCTCCAATTTTCTACTTTTCTTTTGCTCCCCTATCCTTTTTGATTTGGTCTCCCTTGCCTTTAGGGGCTTTGGCTTTTCAAGCTAGTTTACACAATTTTCTATATATTGATCAACTGACATATTTGCATTTATTTTACATTGTCAACTGTAGTTATACTTCATCTTTCAGCACAGACATTAAGCACACCTGCTTTCTGCAATGTCATATCATTTCAGCCATTTAAGATTCAATTTCTCCTTGTAAATGATGTGGTAAATACCCACCCCTATCCATGCACAATCTTTGCTGAGCAAACCTCTCTTGCTGCTACATAGTGTGATGGTGTAATTTCTGGGTTAATAAGATGTACTAGATAGGAAGGTAAATTTGTTCACGAGTTTAAAAAAACAAGAGAAATGTGACATTTTTCCATTTTTTACACTGGAATCATGTTGAGGTGCTGCTGAAGGTAAGAATAAAGCCTGACTGCCCTGCTTCTCATTAGCAGCTTGCCACGGCCCATTAAATGTTTGGTTTCTGCTGAAATTGAACTAACTCTGGACAGCAGCTCTCGGGGATACAAGCCTCCCTCTGATCAATACTCTGAGAACCAGAAGAGTCGCGGGGGCGATGCACAGCCATGTCATCTACCTGAGCACTGATGCATGGCTAGATGAAGCTCAGCAGAGGCATACTGGTGAAGAAATGCTTCAGACATTCAATATAAACCACATTTTGATGATTTTGGTTGATATAACAAGGGGGACTAAACCAGTCTCCATCTGAACCTAAAACTGTGTTTCCACACTCGTTCAATAAAATTTGGTTGAGATTATTCTTATCCAAAGGAACCCCTATTAGGTTGAACTTATTAGACTTTATGAAGAAAGGTGTCAAAACATCCATATAGGACAGAGCGCAAAAAAACCTTTAATTTGCCATTGTAGATTTATACTGTTATGTTATTTTTTCAGCTAAATTGTTTAGAACAGGGGTCTTCAAAGTTTTCCAGGCCAAGTACCCCCAAACTGGTGGTGAGATGGAGCAGGGATCCCCTAATTACATATATTGTATTAAATTGTGTTATATCAAACTGGTCCTATAGTCACTCTATTACAGATGGAGTAATGTAACGAAAGTAATTTCGCCCTGGGATTATTAAAGTGTTTCTGATTCTGATTCCTGGTTGATGGGACAGGTGAACCCCATGCAGTACCTCCGTGGACCCCCTAGGGGTCATGGACCCCCTGTTGAAGACCTCGGGTTTAGATTATAAAACCATTAAAATCAATGAAAGCAATTACTTGGTTAAAAACAAATTTTTCAAATAGTAATATCCTTTATTACAGGAAAAAAGGCAATATAAACTAACCTGGCTGAGAAATGAATTGCCCCTAAAGATGAGTTTGGTTCCAGTCCAGACTTTGACTACAGTAGGCCACCATTAAACCTACATCCTCCCATTTAAAAGTTGGAAAAGATAACTTTTGGTTTATTTTTTACTTAAAAACAAAAAAATGTATGATCCTTTGATATATCTAAACAGATCATGTACTTAAAGATTGAATTAGACAGAAGTGATCTTAATTGCTGCTCTACTTACATTGCAGTGTCCATATGAACTGTAAAACTCCCTGCATAATT
>NW_015150750.1:282260-291973 GCF_000732505.1 Cyprinodon variegatus
AAAAAAAAAAAAAAAAAAAGTGATCTTAATTGGAGGTATCCAGGTAGAACAGAGCTGAAAGTATTTCTGCACCTGTGAGGAAAGTTGTGAATGGGTCAGATGGATCTCAGGAAGCTTTTGTTTAATACATAAGGGCTGCTGAATGAGAAATAACAGGCTGGAGATGGTTTCTGATACAAACCAATCTCTGCTCTATGGAAATTACTTTCATCAGTGTCAATTTGTTGTTCTCCTGTTGTGGAATAATTGATGCTCATTAAGCTACGAGGGTTTTCCATAACCTGTGACCGGAGATAATAGTTGATTAGCCGAAAGAACGCTCCAGAGGGAATTTTGAAATGAGCAATACTTCATTTTGCACAGCCTGCCGGAGCTGGAGGCAACAGCAGATGTGAGAAAAGATGATGAGTATAGTTCACCCAATCAAAACATTGCCTTTAGTTTTCTGTCTCTGTGAGAGCAACATTAGAAGCTTGTAATCTGAGTCAGGAGAGGTCTGAGTGTGACAGATGAGACGAGTTGGAGAAGATGGAGCAAAGAGGGTAGATGTTGTGTTCTCTGCTGGCTGAAGGGACTGATGCCACCGAACGCCTGAGTGAAACTAGAGGACCTGTTCGCCAAACTCCTGTCAATTCCTGTAATTGGTCACCTGTCTGCTGCAGTTTACTTCCAAGAGTCGATACTCTGCAGTAATAGTTTTCCTCCTATCTATTCCCATTCCATCTTATATCAGCACAGACAGCATGTGGTGACTGCTAGAGTGTCTGTTTGAATTCACACACTCCCTGGATGGAGTAGAGGTGGAGGAATACTCCGCTGGGAGTTAGTTTAGCTTCTTCTCTTTAAATAAACTCTCCTGGAGAGTGATGCTGCAGACTTCATTATGTGGACCTACATCTCGTCTGACCTGGTGACAGAGAATCCAATTTCCAGCAACCCGCAAAGGAAATGATGCTGCCATGTTTGTTCAGCCTTAAACTTCTCTAATTGTCTCTAGCTTCACTGCTGTTCCTTGTTTTTTCTCACCGTCTGCAGGCTAAATCTGAGTCTCAGTTTATCCAACAGTCTCTCTTCCAAAACACAGGTTCCTGAACCAAGCCTAACTTTAGCTTCATGAAAATATTAACTACAGGCTCGGCTTATTTTACTCTTGGCAAGTAAATTTTGTTTTTACTCATTTTTTCTTCTCTTTTTTTCCTGTGTCCCGTTGTCACCACACACTTTCCCGAACACTTGTCATATCTGATAGCAGGTTGTGTCTCCAAGGCCTCGTTGGCAGCAGAAATATGAATTTCACATTTTTATTCTCACATCTTTGCTCGTCTCTTAAAGTGACAATAAGGGAAAGCTGTTTCCTGTTTCCTCTGACTATCCTCCATCTCCTCTGGCATCTTGCTTTAATTTTCGTCCATCCGTCTCGTTTTGCTTTCCTCTGTATCCAATCAGTCCACATTTGAACGTGAAGCTGGGATATTGAACATGTTTCTAATATGTTTTCATCTCTTTTTCAGGGCAGCTGGAAATTGCACCACCCACTGCAGCCCAGTTGAGATACGGTAAGGAGTCTGTTTATCTCATCCTCCCTAGAAGATCATGCATAATGTGATGAGTTCAGAATGAGCGTAAAGAAAAGGTCCATCTGTCTGTCTGTGACCCAAACCCCCCTGGTGCTTTGGCAAAAAAATTACTGCATCCTTGAATTAAATGTGATTAAATGTCACAGACTACATGAAGTCAAGTAAAATGTCTTAAACGCAGCTGTGTACAAACTGTGTGAAAGAGAAAGGGCCACTATTACATTGCCTATGGCAATACAAAAACATTTTTGGGAGGAAGTTAGGAAAATAATGGCAAAATGTATTATATAAAATATAGATAAAGCCAGATATAATCTAGATATAATAAGAAGGACTGCACTTTGAATATGTTGCACTCTTTAGGAAAAGAACTAATAAACTTTTCGCCAGAAAGAATAACACTGTTTTATTTATTTATTAACGAAGAAGAAAATAGATCAGAATTGTGTGACCCTGGTGTCATTTGATCCTGACCAAAAGCTCAGACCATGTGTTTATTCATTTATTATATATGTATGTGTAACTGGGATCCATACAAACTTAGTTCACCCAAGTGTGGCTGGTATTCCTGCTGTTAAAATATATGAATGGTTCCTTTGAAAATTCAAATAATATAAGTTACTGTCAGGGTTTGGGTGGGAGGGGCTAACTAAGCCCCTCAGAAACCATCCTGCTGATCACCTGGATCTGAAAAAGCTAAACTCATTGTTTGAGAAAAACACAGGAGTCCAGATGTCAACCTCACAGAACATCTGCTGAACTCAGCCTGCTCCTTTATGCATTCAGCTGAAGGTTTAGTGAAGCTAAGACAGAGCCTGATCACCCAGCCATCATCAAAGCATAATCATCAAACCCAGCAGAAATTAACATTCATCACAGCTGGCTTTTATATTTTTATTGTTTCATCTGGGTATTTTTTTCATCTTTTATCCTTTAGGTTTTTTGTTATTGCAACAGACTTGATTGTGTTACAACTATGATGACACAGATTTCAGATAATAGATGAAAACATGATGAATCGAGTATTGCAGGCTAACAAAGAACCCAAACAACCCCCATTTCTAAGGAACAGACCCGTTCTGGTTCAATTTGCATGTTTTCTAAACCAAAAAAAGGCTTTGTTTTTGTTCCACACTATAAAGCATCGAACTCAAAGCAAATTCTGACATTTTGAATTGAAAAAACGTCCTGGATGGGAAGCAAAATGTCTCCAAACTTGAAAAAAAAGTTGAGCGGATTGTTTGTTTTTTTTTTACCTTTTTGAAATGATTATGACCTGGATGACTGAGAATCTTCACCAAAAAAATGATGAAATTCTTCGGCTTTTATCTGTCTGAGCTGACAAAATAAGAAGATAAGTATATTTTTATTAGCTTATGAAAATATAAAGAGATAAAAAATGACAATGATAAAAATGTTCTAATGTGTCTAGACAGTTATAGGAGGTTTAGGTTATGGAGGCTGCTGCAGTGAGTCAGGCAATTTAAATGGAGCAACAGTTTTTAAACCTCATTCATACTACTCCTATTTTTCTTTCGTTAGGCTTGAATATTTAATGAATATTTTATGGCTTTGTGGTTTTATCTTAAAAATAAACTACCGTACAATCTAACCTAAACAGTCCAGTTTGTTTGGTGTTTTTACTATCTATTGGATCACAGAGCAGATGAAATGAGAGAATGCAGATTACGGCTTCATCAGCTAAGAATCTATAACCAATCTGTCAGATAATAATGACATTATGTTCATTCATATGACCTAGCTTTACTTTTTTTTTTTCAGTGAGCCACTGTAACAACTTCTAGGATTTCCTGGAAATGCTTTAGGATTGATGTTGGGTTTCTGTTCTGTCAGAAAGGATTTAGTGAGACATTATATGTTGAGTGTCCAGAGAAAACGGGGATGGCTGCTCTGCAAAGAGCTTTGTGTAAACGGGAGGAAAGAACGATGAATACTAAGAATCCAGTGAGGAAAGCTCAACCCAATGGTGGCATTAGAGGAAAAGTCAGGAGCTGACAGAAATAGGTTCATTTCAGTCTTAAAATGGAAAAATGATTAAAAAATACATCAGAATATTTCCTAAGACAGATTAATTAATCTGTCAATTATTCATAAGTGCATTTATTTCACTGAGTTCACTAAACACAGACTGATGTTATTAACCCTTTTATTTCTGTTAATAGTGATGGTTTCCTCCTAACAGCCATTAAAATAAATATAGAAGACTATAATTGAAAAATAACAAATTAGACAAAATAAATAAAGCAAGACTTTCTGATTTACGGAAAGTGCCTGATCTTCAAACAGGAAATGGATTTAAACTAGGGCTGCAACTAAAGATTATTTTGCAAATCGATAAATCTGTCGATTATTTTTCCAATTAATCGATTAATGATCAGATATTAAAAGGTTACTTAAAGAATATTTCCACAAAGTTAAACCAGGGGAAACTAAAACGGTTCCACTTGAGGAGTGCTGGATAGAACAGATTGATAGATGAAAATGTCGGGGTTTCTTTTATTTGTATTTGTATATGTAAAATGTTTATATATTTTTTTTTTTTTACAATTTTGATATATTTGCTCTAAGTGGGTCGCTCTGTCAGCTAAAGGCATGTGTTAGTCTCTATACTCCAACTAATGATTAACCCATTATAAATTAGGTGACAGGTATTTCAATAATTGATTCATTACGATTAATCCTATTAATTGTTTCAGCCCTAATTTAAACCATTTAGTTTCACTCCATTTCTTTATATCCTGAAGTATAGAGATCCTGTTGTTTTAAGAGCCACAGACCGACATGAAGCCGCAGTCACAAACAAATCCTTATCGCCTTAATCGCCAAACTGATGATAAACCTTACTTAAATTCTAGTTTCTATGTCTTCCAGACAGCTGTCCCACCCTGATTGATTTCACACTTCTGTCCCGCCGCTTTCATCCAGTGTGTTGAGATGAGAACCGCCTGTGTTGTGACACCAGTCTGTGTAAAGAGTCACGCTTAATTTTTCTACCAGATCAGAGTGATGAAATAAAGCTTTGAGCCACAAACGCGATGGGAAGGACTGGTGTTATTTTTTCAGCAGTCCCATTTCAGAAGAAGAGCTACCGCATCTGGACCAAAGCTCACTCTGTTAAACTTGAACCATAATAATCTTTCTCAAAGTGGGTCAGGACATCTTCAAAACTCATTTCACAGTAACTGCGGAACATCAGTCTGTTGTGTTACTGATTCATTTTGTTCTTACAGAAGCACAGCAGTTGATAAAATGAGCACATTTTTGCTCTGCTTACAATGAAACTATGAAATCTGAAATATATTGAATCTTTATATTTAATTCAATCAAATCCAGCTCAAAGTTTCTAGTTTTTATCTTCCTCTATACTCTGAATTAGCGCTGAAACAATTAATCGGATTAATTGATTATTGAAGTAATTTTCAACTATTTTAGTAATTGATTAATCGTTAACTGGAGTGTAGAGACTCTAAAACGTGTCATTAGCTGACAGAGTGACTCACTTAGACCAGTAATCACACCAAAATTGTGGAAAAAAAATATCTAAACATCTTGCATTTAGGATAAAAAATAAAAAAAATAAAACACTTTTTTTGTCTGTCAATCTGTTCTATGCAGAACTCCACAAGTAGAAAAGTTTTAGTTTTACCTGGTTTAATTTTGTAAAAATCTTTAAGGAAGCTTTTGCTATCCGATTATTAAGCGATTAATCTGAAAGCTAATCAACAGATTAATCGATTTGTAAAATGATCATTAGTTGCAGCCCTACTCTGAACATGAAGATAAGCAGGAGAGGAATATTCTGTCTGATTTGGATTGTTTAATAATCCAAAGTTTATTCAACACTCAGCTTAAATAAGCTGTTTAAGAAAGACTAGATAACTTGACAAAATTACCAAATTATGTTAGAATATCTGTCCCTAAAGCCAAGGCTGAGAAACATTTAATTTAATAACTGGAAATAGCACAGAGAAAGGGATTCATACCATCCTGTGGTGAATCATAAGATGCTTGGAAGGAAAACATGTTGTACTCCAGGACAAAGACTGAGTCCGTCCACTGATCCATTAATGTCATCCATTCACTGGTGCAAAGCTCATTGTTTACTCACACATCAGTAATTTGTCTTTGCCGTGTCAATTGTTTCTATAAGAGCTGCTTCCATGGTGATAATAAGAAACTTTATTCAATAATCTTTGGAAACCCCTAAAAGTGAGAAAAGGGATTTATATTTTCTCTCTGTGATCCATTTGTATCATTATCTTTAAAAACATGTTAAATCCAATCATAGTGCTGCTTAGGGGTAAAACTGCAGGTTTTTACCTGGTAGAGATATTAGCAGCAGCATGCATATCATGCTAAACTGATCCCAGATCAGCAGAAGGCGAAAAGCACAACTATTAGTTCTGATGGGGAAAGGATTGTTGAGTTTTTGAGTATGGACTAAAATAAAAATCAACTGATTTTTATTTTAATCCATAATCAGACTTCTACTTTGTTATGCTGGTAAAACGTGTGTGTTCCTGTCAGCTTTGGTCTGATGATGATTTTCTGTTTGTGTTTTTTTTTCACAGTGCTGCTGCATAACGCTCTTCCCTTTGTCGGGTTCGGATTCTTGGACAACTGCATCATGATTGTTGCTGTAAGTGTTTAACAATGAATACATGGACTTTACAGATTCCTGGAGATGCTTTAGTCGGGTTTTTGGTTTAATTATTAGGGTGTGATTATACCTGGGGACAGTTGGACAGAAATGTTCTGCTTATTTTGCCTCAGAGTGAAGGCTCCTAGTATTCATTGTACTGAGAAAGATTCTCTGTCATCCAGGTCATAGTCATTCCGTAAAAGTTAAAAACAATCCACTAGATAAACCACTTGGTTTCCAAGGTTTGAAGACGTTTCGCTTCCCCTCCAAGCTTCCTGTAGGGGAAGCGAAACGTCTTCAAACCTTGGAAACCAAGTCCAGTGTCTAGTTTTTATTGTGTGTCTTGTTGGATGAGAAACTTCCCTTTCTATGATAGAAGAAGTTTTTAAAAGGTTATTTAAAGTATGGGGTTTACGACTGAGGTGGAGGTTTAGTGCAGAAAGTTGTGCTGAACTTCCGCAGCAGGAAGAGGCAGCCTGTGAGTCTGCGCTCAGGGCAGCAAATCCAGATACTACACATACAAATCCTTTACGCATTTGTGGATCTCACACGGCAGAAGTGTAGCAAAAATCACCAGAGCCAACTTAGAAACTGCTCGACTTGTAACCAATGATTTGTCTGCATTTCTGGGTCTTGAACCAAAAATATTTTTCAGAGATAATTGTCTCTGTGTGTGCCTACAGATTGATCTACACATTTGCAAATCTTACTACAGATTTGTAAATCTGAATACATATTTGTAGATTTGAATACAGATTTGTGGATTTTTCTTTTTACATATTTACAAATCTCAGTACATATTTGTAAATCTGAATACAGGTTTGAGGATTTTTTACACATTTGCAAACCGGATTAAACACACAGTAGTTTTACAGATTTGCAAATTGTTTTACAGACACACAAATCTCCTCACACATTTACAATTTAATTTACAGATTTTCAAATCCCACTGCACACACACAAATCGAGATACAGATACACAACTCTCCACACACATTTGCAAATAATAAAGAAACAATTTTAGCCCCATAGGTTTAAACTAACAAGCTTTGATGGGACTGAATCTTTTAACCAAGGACAGAGGTAAAGGCTGATGTAACATTTCAAATCAAAATTACACATTTAAAAACATATTTTTGATAAAGATCTAAATTTCGAACAGAAAGCACATCTGGTCAACCCTACCTATGCTTTAGAGAGGGAAGGTTGAAGGGTTAAGGTTAATAAAAGATTTTTGTACTTTAGTCTGAATATCAAGTAGAAATTCAGGACAGGTCATTTATCTCAGATAATGCTGTTATCCTGGTTTTTATTTTGTTATTTTTAGTGTTCTTACATACTTTGCTTGTTTATACTATTAATTGTAAAGTGTGTCATAGAAAACCAAAGTCAAGCTACTTAGTTGGTTACAGAGAGTTATTGTAAATTATTTAAATGGCTTTGAAGTTACTTGCATTTTCATTAAAGTAAAAGAACTATGAACTGGATGAGTCAGCATTCACCTAAACTTCATGCATAATAAACATTTCTCATTTTCTTTTAGTTATTGCCATTTTGAAATGTCTATAAATGCTTTGATGCTCTATGAATTATTAAGGAAAAAAGAGCAACAGAATAAAATCAAATTTAAGTCTTAGCCCACTGGTGAGATTTGCTGTTTTCAGGAGATGCTAAGGGCACCCCATGTGGTCTTGAGGGCCGCTTGGTGCCCACAGCCACAGTGTTGGTGACCTCTGGGTTAGAATATCAAGAAAACAAATGAAAGCAGCCTCCATTCATCTGCTGTGTTTTGTGGTTTTCTCAGGGCACACAGATTGAGTTATCCATCGGTGTGGTTCTTGGAATTTCAACCATGGCAGGTAAGAGAAAATCATTTGCATTTGCCTTCCTTCATTATTTAGCTGGTTTTTTTTTGTTGGTCTTTTAGTATGGTTTTTTTTATTTTTTATTTTTTGAGAAAGTAAATCCCTGTAGAAATATCTTCTCTGGTTTGAGCCAATTAAGCATAAAACAGAGCAGGATTTCTTGGTGCATCTGTAATGATTATGCTGTTTGCCGCCTCCAGCAGCTCAGAGGTCTGATCCTAGTGCATAAGAACTCGTGTTGGAGTCGATGTTGGACTATTTTGTTGCAGTAGCAATTGATCTGCTGATCTTTTGTCTTTTCCCCCTGAGGGTTTCTGTGTTTCTGCCGTTACAGCTTTAATAATACTTGACATTCAGGGTCAGAAACAGCTGAGATCACAACAAGCAATGCAAAGCCTTTATTTTCCTACTTTCCAACTAATATTCAATGAACAGAAATGAATATACACTTCAATACTTAAACTCTCATTACATTTTTCCAGGAGATTATATGAGATTTAAACCATTTATGTGATATATTAAACATATTTTAGTGTTTTTCTGAAATAAAAAGAACAAAAAATACCCAATGGTTTCTTATTTTCACTATATTTTAATATAACCCCCCACAATAAGGGTTAAATCTGATTATGTATATAAAGGTTAGGAGTCCTCCACAGAGGCTGTGCTTTGCTCTGAAAAGAGGGATTGTTTATCTTCATCTTCCTCAACCCACAGTTTGATTAGCATCTTTTAATGACATTACCAGTAGAAATCTTATACTTTTTGCCTGTCATCAGCAAGAAGTGGTGATCGCTTCTCTTTCTCACATTTTTTGCAGCTGCTGCCCTCGGCAACCTGGTTTCTGATCTGGCAGGACTGGGGTAAGAGTTTCACACAGGCCGCAGGAATCTGAACAGTTTCATTACATGTTTGGGCCACAATAAACATCTGTAGTTGCCTCTGAAATAATCAACTTTTTTAACCGTTTTAAAGCAGAGTAAAAAAATCTAAAGCTTCACAGTTAGAAAATATAATAACCACCTTTGATAGAGTATATTTATTTCTTTAGCTAATCTGTTTAGCGCCTCCTAGAGGCAACATTACCCGTACATCAAACACCAGTATCATGTAAACTAGAAAACAGCAAAGATTGTGGCTAAAGTTTGGTTTTTAACATATTTTTGTGTTTTTCTTAAAATATAAAATTAGATGCAGCATGAGAATGTAGGTCGTTTTGAGCCTGTCAAGTTGAAATATTAGTCATATTGCTCTTAGACTCTCTGTGGGCTCATGCCACTTTGCTGCCATTCAATCATATGACAGAAAAGAGTCCTGGTGGTCCGTGTTTCAAGGTGAGGCCTAATGAAACCTTTTTCTTTACCGTTTTGATGGATTCCTGTCAGTAGGTATGAAGGCTTTTTATGTGGTTCTGAGCAAAGCTCCCGAGAGCATTTTAATGCATTTGGTTGCAGTTAGAACAGGATGGGTTCCTGTAGGATCTGCTCTGGAGTTTCTCTCTGAGTTTCTGGTCTTTTAGTCGGGTTCATGTTAAGGCTTCCAGCTTCAACTCTGCAGCTGAAGGGCACTGGAAAAAAAAACTAGAAAAAAATAAAAAAAAAAAAAAAA
>NW_015150750.1:292111-319024 GCF_000732505.1 Cyprinodon variegatus
TTTTAAGAAAAAATTACTTATCTAATTTTTATTTTTTTTTTCCAATGCTGGAAAAGATCCCAGAAAAAAATGTCCTTGGAGCTTATAAGTTTACATTACGGTATCGAGAGGAAACCTAAAAAAACAAAATCTAATTTCCATTAAACACTGATCGCATGGCTAATTGGATGTTATTCCAATTCCTTTGTTTTTAGTTTTAACATAAACCTTACTTACTTTTGCTTCCATTCTTCCCTGCTGGACATTTTTTTTCTGATCTTGCAAATCTCTGACTCACCTGAGTTTATCAGAGTTTAAATAATAAAAAGAAATGCTTTGTCTGCTTTATAAGGGAACCAAAATGCGTACATATGTAAATCAAATGTTTTCTCTACAAACGGCCAAAGTTATAGAGCTGATGCAGAGCGCTATGATCACTCCTCTGAAACAGTTTAACGCCTAAATTAACTTAAAATATCTTTTACTATGCTGGTGCCTGCAGTTTATAGCACATACCAGAATAACGCTAACATCTACTTCCAGCCGCAACCAACAGTATGGGAAAACCCCCAAGAGGGGACCGGGCCTGAGGCTGCTTTTCTCCATATGAGCGGTTTGCAGATTTTGGTGCATGTTTTTCTTATTTATTCATCTCCAGAAGCTCACAGTCGACTTTAAATAAACTGTAGCTGTCAAAACATTCACCACATTCCCAGACTCAATCCTATTCCTATTTTCAACAAAAGCTGCTCCAATCAGGAAACACTATCTTGTTTTTTTTACAGACTTTGTAGCATTCATGCACCAACAGATGACAGATAGGCTCTCCTACAATCAGCATTGTCAGTTTTTAGATGCCACTTTAGTTTATTATTCAGCTCAAAAAAGACTTTAAACCAGGAGAGGTATTGATTGCAGGATAATTAAGATAAAACCTGTCACAATCCAGCTGCTAAAACAATATTTCATATATTTTGAAGTACATTTTAAAACACACAGAATGTTTGATTTACATTTAGGCATTACAGTTTAAATATCAGAATCTGTTAATATTCACGATTAACTGAGAAATTTCTAAAGACTGCGAGTATTTCCAGAACCAGCATATCCTGTGAACCCAGTGACTGTAAGCAGAGAAGGAACAAATTGGTTTAACTTTGCTCATTAAAAATGTCTCCTCCTTTTTTTTTGAACGCATCAGCCTGAAGGAACAGCAAACACGTGTCCATAAGTTCCTCAAAGTTTCTTATAATCAGGGCTTCATCTGAATAATTGATGTTAAGGGTGAGAATTGTTATATCAGTTTGCATCTCCACACTGAAGAGTGTTAATCCGTTTGTTTTAACACAACTGTGTCTACTGATCAGCCCAATCCACTGTACATTCACTCTATTCTACTCCTCAGCTGATTTCTGGGTAAATCTTTACTGAAATAATCAAAATTGTCAGTTTTTAACTTTTACTTGTTTTTGTTTATCTTTTGAAATATGGCCTGATCAACGTATAAGAGATCAAATGAGTATTTTTTTACGCCGATGTCTTGGAATGAGTTCTACCTGCTTCTAACCGACATAATCAAATTGGGCTTTTCTTAAATAAGCAGCAGGGTCTGGGTTTGTTGCAAAGCTCAAAGTCTCTAGTGAGGTTTTGCATTTATAGGAACGCTTACTGTCTCTGTTGAATCACATTCCACATTCCTTTGAAAAAAAAATAAATAAATAAATCTGAGGAATATGATGAAAAAAAATGACCCCCTTTTTGGTGGGTATAGTGCATAGTTTGTGTAGATAGACCTCATCTTTCTCTGTGTTTTTCCACTTGGTACATTTTTCCATGGACAAATGTAAGGAAATGGATCTGCTAATACAATTTAGCTCATGACTCATTCTGACCAGTGAAGCTCAGTGGTTGTGATGCTGCCATCGGGTAAATTCCTGGCTGCTGTTTGCATTTCTTATGCACACAGTACATCAGCGGCTTTCTGGGGCAGATATTCCAGGCCATGTGCGTCGCACCTGTGGAGGATGGATCACACACACTTTGCATATTTGAAGTCTGGAACACCCACACTTCTTTGTCTTAGTTTCAGTCAAACTGACTCAACTATTAAATAGTACGCTTTATGTGAGACAGGTCAGTATCCACAGCAGTAGCCTCTTCAGAAAGGAATTTGATTCTGTTTGCTCTGCTGCGTCTCCATCAGCACTGGATCTATAGGCAGCAGCATCAGTGTAACCTTAAAAATGCTTCCCTGCTCTAAGCTAAAGGAGTGTGCTCATGACTGTACAGCGTTCCATACTTGCCAACTCTCTCAATTTATGTGGAAGACTCACGATTTTTAATGTTATCACCTGCTGAGCTCCAGATCAGTCATTTTTCTCGCTAATGTCCTGATTTTTCAGTGAAGGAAAAAAGTAAACTTGTTGGGGATACATGCATGGGTGTAACAGGTGCGGGGTTCATATGGGACATGTCCTCTACACTTTCCCTATCAGTCCCCTAAGCCCCCGGCAATTTACTCATCCGTTAGAACATTTAAACTCATTATTAGTATGGAGTAAGTTATTTCTCCCAGCTGTCTTTGAACACACCACAAACATACATAATGTTAACCCAGAAGATGGATATGAGACATGATGCTGAGCAGACTGAACATGAGCATCAGGATGTTTAGCAAACCAGCCAGCAAGATTTTTTTCTTTTTCAAACAATCCGCTTAAGTTGTATATCATTGTTAGAAAATTAGACCAGAAATTATTTGCTGGTTAGTTTATTCTTGGAATAAACCAAATCCTCTTTCATTTCTGGGCAGCCTTAATGCCTATAGTTGCTCTCCTCAGATGTCTTTTGGTCACAATAGAGAGAAGAGAGTCAGGGTAGAGAAATTAAAAAAAATATCCATGGCATAAAAGCGACTTTAAAGTTAAAATTTTCACTCAAACATCAATGTCCTTTCATGAATATATTAACAAATATCTTCTGCAAAATGTCGTGAATTACTAAAGGCATCAAGTCCACTTGAGACTCATAAAAAGAAATAATCCAACAGGAAGACCAGATCAGTTTGGACTTCGACTATTTATCAGCCTTGGTATGGGCTACCACAGTAAGAGATTGGGAGGGCAGGGAGGCCAACATGCACACAGCTGATGCAGATGCATCTGTTAGCAGCCATGCTCCATGTAACAGTTTGTCAGAGAGGACAGGCTATCACTGCAGGAGTGGATTCAGAAATTATAATATTTTTACGTTCTTTCTTTAGTTGTGGGTCAGCACCATGAAGAACCGTGTGGACTGTGTTCCATATGTTAGAATTGATAAATAAATTAACACTTAGTCTTCTTTTATCAAAGCATTAAATTATACATATAATATTTTATTTTATCTTCAGAAGCAGTTAAACACAGCTTTTCACACTTTTTAGGCTACTTAGTAATTAGCAGTTTGATCAGTTTGGATCATACAGAGTATTGCCAGCATTCGTCAGCTACCCAAGCCACTCCACTTTTCTTTGTTCGGAGATCTAATCCCCTTTGCTTTCCTGTGGAAAAATTGAAAAGCTTAACAAGGGATGCAAACAAATAATCAACTGATGATTAATGATTTATTAGACTTAAATTTGTTCCATCCGATCCAATCAATCGATAACGTGTTTCAAAGGAATTTCTTTGATGTTGTGGTTGCACCACCGTCCACTAGAGGGTGCCACTGTTCATTCTGAAGCTGAGCTTCAGTGTTATTTGCAAAGAGTTAATGCTGCAGCAGAGGCGCACTCCAGCAGAACCATTAATTGATTGAGTGGATGCAGAATACACTTTAAGCCATTCTATTTATAAATATAAGGATTTACTAAGTTATCACCTAAATTGCGCCCATTTAGCTGTGCTGCATGGTGGAACTGCTCTGCTCAACAGGTGTGGAAGTGATTATAGAAAAGTGAAACATTTGTTATATAATAGAAAAAGTCCCACCAGCAATTAGCACGGTAGACTGGGAAGGATTTGGTGAGTTTCTGCACTTCACAGAGATAAGTTTTAACTTTCATCTGAGAACAACCAGAACCCCCCATTTAAAAGCATTGCTAACAGCACATCGTCTCTCCCAGCACTGAATGCTGAATTACTGTAAAAACCTAAAGCTAAACCACAGCTCCCAGCACTCATAATTACATCTCTGCACATTGCAAATCATAATCTTAACCCAGTATGTTTTTTTTTTATATATATCTCATTGATATGCTTTGTTATGTCTTACTAATGGTTTAAATAATGTGTAAGAACATATAAATACTGACTGAATAAAAGCATTTATTCAATCAGTATTTAATACATCTGGTAAAATAAGTTCAAATACTTTTTTTTTTAACTCAGCATATTGTAAAATAATATTAAGCCCTTCTTTTAATAGAAATATCTTCTTGGTACATGAAAAAAAAACCTCATTTTTTAAAGAAAATATCCACGTATCAATTAGTCATTAATTAATCCAAATCATCAGCCAGTTTTAGATGATTCATTATTTGATGTTTTGGAAGCCTAATCTCAACCCATTGTCTTTTCTCCAGCAGCCATTGTATAAGGAAGTGTGAAACAGAAACCTGTTTCAAATATCCCACAATGCAGTGCGGCTGTTACTTTACCCTTTCAGTGCTACAGGAACGCTGACTTACAGAAACCAATGTGTGTATTAGTTACATTATTTATTATTTTTAAATAATTGATTGAGTTAAGAATTAGAAATAAAATAGAAATGATCAAAAGATGTTAAATCAAAAGTGTTTTTAGCTTATTTATGGTGTAACTGTCACCTTTTCAATAGGTTTGTTTTCTGAAATTTAAAGATAAATGTGATATTTACTATTTTAATTGATTCTATCTAAACATCTAAACATTTAAAGGAGGAATGGACTCCAAGTGAGATGCCTCTGAACCGCTATGATGAAGCTACAGTGTAGTTGGTGTAGCTCCTATATCAACTATGTCACCATATTAGGGTTTTTTTTGTTGTTTCTGAAAACCAGAGCTGGTCTATAGTGCTTAGAACTGAGTCTCAGGCAGGGCTGTCATCTTAAAAATCTGTGCTAATATTGCTCTTTCTTATTTTCCATTGATTTCTGCTCTTGCCTGAGTCTGGTTCTTAATTGGCCTTCATGTGATGCAGTTAGAGAATCCAAAACCTTTAAGGTTTATAATGTGGAAAGATTCTGTATTTATAGAACCAGAGCAGAATCTGCCCTAAGAAGTTTCTCTCTAACTTGATGAAAGTCCTCCCAGTCTCAGCACCTCAGAGCTGCTCCGCTATCGTCTTCCCGGATTCGCCATCAGGCGACCAACTCGACAGCTCCAGCTGCAGCTCATTTGTGTGAGCAGTGAACTGAGAATCCATTAGTCCCAGTCACTGATTCAACCCACAGAAACAGCATGTCAGAATATTCACTCTGATTTCTTTCTCTCAGATGTTAACGCCTTCATCTGTTCCAGACGCTATGAGCATCAGACCGACATGTTCCATCACCCATGAATTTGGTCATAGCATGGTTTCTGGATGTTTCTGTGTCTGTGTTTGGTCATGCATTGATGTTAGCTAGTAATTATGCCCTTCCTTTAGTTGCTCCTGTCCAGGAAACCTTTGAATTTATCCAACTAAAAGCTTCTTAATGAAGCTCCTACTCAGTTATCTATATATCTGACAGAAATCTCCTTCTTTAAAGTTTGAATTTCCCGTTTTATTATTATTTTGATTGGGATTCAGGACATTTTTCCAGTTTTGAGCTGCTTAATGCTGTGCTTTTACTGCAGCGTCTCTTTGATCTGAGACATAAGTTTCTATCTTAACCTCTTAGTGGAAATTGCGGGACCTGATAAACACAAACATGCGTCTTCATTTTCTAAAGCTGTTCTGAAACATCTGAATGGTGACGAAAGCTAAAAAGAAACACCTGAATCACACAGATACGATCTCCTATCAGTGGAGTATTATTATCTGTCTGCTTTTAATAGAAAGGGCCCAACTGGACCAAATACGACTTTTCCTTTTATTTCCTCTTTTCCACAAACTCACCGGATTTTATTAAGAAACATCATAAAAACAGAGAATGTAGCTGAATGATGGAGTTCATCATTTATACATCAGCATGGAATGACTTAGTGCTTCACATCAAACAGAACTAAATTAACCCAGTTTGGGAGGAAATGATGGATTTAATTCTACTCCAGTTGTTTTTTTGTTTTTTTTTATTCCCAGATGTCTTTGCTAAGTAATTTAAAACACCAAACTAAATTGATTTATTTCTACCCACCAGGCCTCTTGTCTGATTTCTCGCTCTTGTTTGAGGACCTCCTGCTGCATTAATGACAGATTTAAGCCTCAGCGAGAGCTTTATTTAATCATCACGTTCTTTTCCACACACCAAAACGATT
This sequence comes from Cyprinodon variegatus, assembly GCF_000732505.1. Classification (NCBI taxonomy): domain Eukaryota; kingdom Metazoa; phylum Chordata; class Actinopteri; order Cyprinodontiformes; family Cyprinodontidae; genus Cyprinodon; species Cyprinodon variegatus. Next base: position 298,510 of record NW_015150750.1, read on the forward strand.
CTTCTTCAGTTTAATGAATTCTAACATGCAGCTTAGACCATAAAAATGAATATGGACCTATGCATATATAAAAAGCATAACAATTATGTCAATTTTAACCTGTTATAAAATCAGCATTTTCCAAAATCCATGTTTTTTCTCTGCAGCTCTATTTATGAAATTAAATACCTGCCCTGCTAAACCCTTAAAGTTTCCTTTTCTTCTTCTCTCCAGGCTGGCTGGTTACGTGGAGGCCTTGGCGTCTCGACTCGGCATGCAGATTCCCGACCTGAGCCCAAAGCAGGCGGACATGTGGCAGACCAGGGTCAGCTGTCACACGGTTCGTACCACGAGTTCTCTGAAGTAACGGAGATGAGGGAAGCTGCTTCTGGAAGCATTTCCATCTAGGCTTCAGTTGCTTTTTAATAGACTATAAACTCTCTCACCGCATATTCATTAGGCAATCAGTCAGTCAGGCTGAAAGGAAATGATTCTAATCTGCTGCTGATGGGGTTTAAGATTAACCACAGAAAACATGGTTAGGAATCTACAGCTCTGTGCAAATAATGGTTAATAAACAGTTTTTTTATAGGATTTAATGTAATAACAAATAGGGTAATTAATTACCAAATCTGTTACTGAAATAGATTATAAACAATTAATTGTAATAAATCAGTTCAACTATGATCCTACAAAATCCAAATAAACTATGTAGAGAAGTGAAAGCAAGACCCATTTAAATTTAAAGGATTACAGAGAATTTACTGATCACCACATGGATTATAAAAGGCTGACCTGATACAGGCTCCAGAATGCAGAAGATGTCGGACTATGCTGGGTATGCTGAGCTATGTGATCCTAAAATCTAGGATTTCTGGACTAAATTCACTTCATATGTCATCTCAATGCACTTTACAGGAAAATACAGTCAGATTGGTTAAAAGTTTCCATCAAAGAAAACCAGATGATTGCATCCAGTCATTGACATCATTAACGGGACATGCTCCTCCTGGATGAGCCTTTATGGATTCATGAGATCAGTTGTCCTGCCATTATTTACATTTTTCATCCAATAATGCTAAATGGGTTCAGACTGCCTTGCTACTTGGGCAAAACTCTTTATTTCACACAGGAAGAGCCGGTTATAACAAAGAGTAGCAGCTGGCAGTACTGGCTGCACTGGGATGCCTCTCATACAGACTGCTGAATAGAGGGGAGAGCTTTCACCTGAAGTGGGGTCCGCAGCTTTCCAAAAAACAATGAATAACCTAAAGATCAGAATGGGATGAGCTACACAGAGCTACACTGTCGCTGCGTGAGGAATAATTCAAGTCTTATGAAGACAAATGCCAGGCTTTTTGGTGGGTTATTTTGGGGGTTTTCTGCTTTTTTCTTCTTCCACTGCTCTATTATTGTACTGAAGTTGATCTGTTGTGATGTGTCTGCAATAGAGTGGGGTTCTGCGAAACGTAATCAAATGTTAAACACAGAAAAAGGAATAATTGATTTATCAATAATTAATAGGTTAATTGATCCAGCAGTTGGCAGATTTGGGAAACCTTCAGCTCCAGGCTGATCAGAGCAGCTTAGTAGACCTCTATGTGTAGCTGAAGGATTAGTGAGACGGTGGGACATTATGTGGACTGATTAGATGATTCTCCAGTACTGGACTCAGTACTCTGTGAAAGCATGGAGGTATTTCTCCTACTAGGCTGCCAGGCTGATTTACTGCAAACCAGCAGTAATAGCTCAGTCCCCATGCATTGGAATGCTAGAGGGTAGGGTTGTCAAAAGTATCGAAACTCAAAAAAGTATCGATACAGAAACGTTGTATCCGGATACAATACTCGTTTTTAAAAGTATCGATACAGTGCCACCACCAGTGGCACCTAAGCAGTCATTCATCTAAAGTGCAGAATAGAGGAAAATGCACTTTCTGAACACTGTGTGATTGAATAATTCTGTAAACTTTTCAGTTTCAGACTTTTTTTTTTTTGTAAGCGGTGCAGCTGCTGAGAATTATTTTTGTTTCTTAACCAGTTTGGCCAGTGTCATTGCTATGTGTGCAAAGCATAGCCAAGGAAGGAACACTTAATTTTAATGTTATAAGTTTTTTATCAAGCTTGCTTAATATTGTGCACAGCATACAACCTTTATTGTATTTATTTATTGTATTTTATTTATTAATGAAAATATTTCTGTAGAATTTTGGAGTCTTTGTTTTTATCCTTGTGGTATCGAAAATGGTATCGAGTATTGAATATTTTCCTTAGTATCGGTATCGAGTTGAAAAGTTTAGTATCGTGACAACCCTACTAGAGGGTGCGTAGCATAATGCTTCAGAGGAAGCTCTGTAGAAAGATGGCCCTCTCTGAACACACCAGTAGCACCTTGGTTCCTGACCAACCAGCTTCGGATCATTTCCGACTAAATCAAATACTAGATTTTAAAGAAGAGGAATGAAGCCACACTCCTTTTTAACACCCTAATGTTCAGCGTTGCTCACTTTCTGTACCATTTTATTTTTATAATTTCATTTCAGAATGAAAATAAAACGGAGTTGTAAAGTGAATAGTGTTTAAGTAAACTGCTTTGACCTATTGCTGCTCTGCTTGCCTGCAGGGTAAAGCCATTGGCGTCGGCATCGGCTGCATCCTCGGCATGTTTCCTCTACTTTTCTTCTCCGATGATGATGAGAAGAAGGACGGACAGAAGGAGAAGAAGGTTGAAACTCCTCCTGCTCCGACAGCCGGCAGCAAAAACTAAAACTGATTATTGTTCTGTGAAAACGGGCTTTTCTCCAGACTCTTCCCATTAAACCAAACTATTCAGAGGATTTTACATAATATGTTTGACTAAAGCACAGAAGACTGGTCATGTGTTCAATGCTGCTAAATCATCCACCATCATAAGACCTGCTGATCTCATAGGTCTAACCTTTCCTTTGAGTCGGTTCAATCAATAATTACTAAGCACTGACTGTATAGCAGAAGACGGTAACTTGGCTGACTGAACGTCCAATGACTGTTCAAAGACGCACTTCAACATTCAGATGCATTTTTTTGTTGTAAACCTGCGTCTAACTTTGCCTCATGCATGTACTTTATTTTTCTGTTCCTTTTATGCATTGTTGCAGCTCTCTGTTTTCTAATCAACAGATTATTCTACTACTTACCGGCAATTAAGAGTTAAACACATCATAGATTTTGTATAATTTATTTAGAGTGTGATAAAGTGATGATGTTTTATTGACTAGCATCACTTAACTCAAATACTCCTATATTTATATTACCTCCATCAGCTGAGCAGGAACTGCCTGGAGTATAACAACACTAACACTTCCTGTACCACAGTAATAATGTCAGCTCTGCTGCCCTCTGCTGGACACACATAGCAGCTAATCTAGTCTGTTCCTTTGATCAGTCCTGCTCATTATTAACCTGCGCTGTGGGGCTGATGTCACTTATTGTTCCCCACAGATTAAAGTTCACTTAGAGAAATGTTTATCTTTTTTTGCTCTTTATGTACATCTCGTATGAAGGCTTTTTATGAATTTATTTCTGTCTTTAAGGTGGAATTGAAGGAAGTGATCAAATTCGGTGCGGTGAAAAAGCATTTGCCTGCTTATAGAGTTCTCCAGCTTTTATTGTCAGAGGTATTGTCAGAGTAAAATAAAAGCAGGGAGGGGGTTTAGGGCGGCGCTGCGACCCTAATGTTAGCTTCATTTAAGATGTAGAACTTTTTTTAGGTCATTTTACAGCGTTTATGGTGTATCCATGCTCTTTGTCGGCGTACTTTCTTAAACATTCACTTATGTCACTTTAGGGTCTAATCTGTCGCTTATTTAGCTAAAATAAATGTACAAACCTTTACCTTTACATTCCTTTTTCGAAAAGTGTCAGAATCAAGAAATCCCTTCAACAATATCTTAACAAAACACCTCATTTTCTCTGGTTTAAAGAAATACAAGAACTTAATAAAAAAAAATAATTTTACTGACAGAAGTGTCCTGGAATGGACTAGTCAAAGTCCAGATTTAAATCAGACTGATATGCAGTGATGTGACCTTAAATAGATAAGCGATGCTCAAAAGGTCCTCAAACGTTACTTAATATAAACCGAAAAACTCTAAAATAGTCTAAAAGTGGGCAAATGATTTCACCAAGCACAGTATTTCTGCTAGGAACTTTATTTATTTATGTTTTGTTATTTATTTAGTTTGTTCCAACTGTGTTGTTTTTACCTAGAAAGAAAATAAGGCATCAAGACTTACGCACAAAATGCATTTTTCTTCTAGGCAGAAGGACCTTTCAGCTGAATGATCTGCTTTGCAGCTGATGATTAAACTAAGTACTGTCTAAAAAAAAAAACTGGAAGTAGAGAGAAGGTGTGTTTGACTGTTTTAACTTTGTACTGTGTGGATAATACAACTTCTAACTAAACATAAGAACAAAATGTACAGAGAAATGTATGCATTTAGGGACCTTCTTCATGTTCAACTTGCATGTGTTATAAAATTAAAGATAAATAAAAGTGTATATCCCTCCAAGGTTTGCAGCACAATTTAAAATGGGGGGTGAATAGAGATGGGGTTTAATCAGGCCGAACCTTAGCATGCAAAGGTTGCTCTTTGGTTTTTTTTCAGCAGTTTTTGTGATCCTGATTCATCTGAGATTTGGAACATTTGGGTTTAAATGTTGCATAAAAAAAAACATCGCTCAGGTTTATGCCGGCACTGATGATGCGTGCTTTAAAAATGCTCCAGCTGTTAGCGATATGTTTTAATTGTTCTTGTTTGCACAGGAAAAGAAAAAGTCAATGCCAACAGCTTCCATGTTCTATCAAACATTAAATTTTCCTGTTTGGTCTAAAGGTGCAGCCCCTTTCTCAGTTTGAAGAAAATGGCTGAATAATATTTCCACATGTTTGAATTTATCTTGAGGATTTCCAATAAAGGATCCAATCCTTCTGCTCCAAAGACAGGATTAAACTTGTTTTATCAGTGAGGATATACATTCATTTATCACTTTAAAAAATAATGTTTTCTCTCTGTTAATCCTAGTTTGCTTTTTATCTAAAAACTAACCTGAAATATAAGTCATGTTACTGTGTAGTAAAAGAAATGATAATTCAGTTTTCTTTATCTAGATAAGAAAATTCTAGACGTACACTTCTTAGTGTTGTTTTAGAAAATCTAAGGATATGGATCTGAGCTGCAAGGAGAACTCGGATGAAGCACATTAATGTGAAAATCCATTTTTCACATCAAAGGCAGTTTGAGTTTGAGTGGGTAAAACAGCCAAAGCCTTAAAGGTCCAAATTAAATTTAAAAGCAAGTTAAACTCTGAACTGGGTTGAGTCTCTAAAATGAGCTCTCTGCTTTCAGAGCTGTATTTTCTGCAGACTTTCTGCTCAACCTTTGAATTTTATAGAATATTCCCAGTTGAACTTTCTTAAACTCATTTTCAGATAAAAGGCAGATTGACGACACAGGAAGTAAAAACCATTATCTGCTGCTAACTGTAAAAACAACCAGTCTCAGATTAGTTTGTTTAAATGGTTGAAGTTAATCTGTTGGATTGTGTCAGAACTGGAAATTTAAGAAGGGCGGTTTGAGCAGCTGTGATGGTGAAGCAGTGACCTTTCTAGGATGTGTCCCGCCTTTCATACGACGACGCCTGGAGATTAGCAGCGATGCATGGAGTTTACAAACTGCATCCAACAGCTACTTCTATGCTGCTTTTCCGGGCAACATAGATGATTTAGCAGATTATCTGTTTCTTACTTGGATTATTCACCTTTAATTACATTTGGTGAACTCAGTTTAATTTTTATTTTGCTTGGGGGTTTTTTTTGGGATCTGATTAGTTTTCTTGTGCTAATAATCTATATTTTATAGACAAGTTCTCTTGAACCACTTAACTCTAAAATATTAAACAATATGGGGAGCTGATGTGTGGATGCTGTAGGGCTGAGGTCTGCAACCTCTGGAGCCATTAGTGGCTCTTTTGAACCTCTATTATGGCTCCTAAACATTTAAGGAACCCACTAATGGTTTAGATGATAGTATATTGACAAATACCATTCTTAGATACTTTAAACAAACAACAGAATTATTTTAATTGACCAGAAATCTATATATTTCTATCGATTAGTTTGGAAACTATGTGTTTCTTTTCTTTTACATCAATTAGTATCCTAAAGAGGGATATTTATGCTTCCAAGAAAAAATCTGTTTTTTTTTTTTTTCCTTATTCTAACCCTGTAAAGCCTGAAACATGGAATAAATGAAAACGATCATTAAACTTTCTGCAACGGTCATTAAACTTTCTTACAAAAAAAATGATTTTGAATCATACAAATTAGATTATTTGTCATCTGTGATACTTTAAACTTTTTATTCAATTTATTAGGGATTTTCTGTTCACTACATGAGTCTGATTGATATAAATCAGTCTTTTCAAGAACAAAAATAAAACTGATGATGCAAAGGTCTGAACAAAACATGATTCCTTTGGTGTTAAAAGGCTGGAAACTAAAAATGCAATTTAACTTTTTGTTTTTAAATAAAATTACAACAGATTTCCTATAGCAGATATTTAAAAAAAAATTTGTTGTGTTTTATCTAAAGATCTAAATGACTTATTTTGATGGGCAGGTGGGAAAATGGCTCTTTGGATTTGAAAGGTAGCAGAATCCTGCTGTAGGGTTTGGATGTAACCGTCATGTTTGCTGTTATGATTACTTCAATGTGTTTCCCTGGTTGTTTAGAGATAACAACAAGCTGAGAGAGGATGAAAACAGAGCACACAGACAAACACCCACCCTGTTTCACAGGGGGAAAGAAGAGCGACGCTCGGGACAGAGGTGGAGCCACTCTGAGGATCATACAGCTGGGGAAAAGCAACTCAGAGGTTTAAGATGCTGAAACGGATCAAGTCAGTGACACAAAATGATGCTTGTTTATAGTTCAATGACACTTTATTTCACTTTAAGATAAATGTTTAACCGTTCACTCTTTCCTCTAGACCAAAAATACTAAAATGGAGCAGCAGCGTCATAAAATCAGTCTGCCAGACACTCTTCTAATCAGTGCACGAAGGTAACAAGTCTGCAAACGTAACAAATCTTCAACAGTGTTACATCATTCAAATAGCTGCTCATCCTGAAAACATGCAAACGTGCTTCACCTTCCTCCGCTCTGCTGAAACTTTACCCACATATACACAAACGGTGCTGTTGTTATTTTAGCAACAATACATTTAAAAGGTCCCCGTGTGTGGGGCCTGCTTCATTTTACATGCTCAGCCTTTCTTCAGGAGCCTGCATGCAATCAGCCTTAAACACTCAGAATAATGTTAAAAAAAAAATGAAAAACTACAGTGAACTGTGAGAGGTATAGGTGTGCATTTAAAGTGTAACACAATCAACTAAATTATTGTAATGCTTTTAGATAAAAAAAATTTTTTTTTTCCATTTTGTTTTTTTTTTTGCTCGTTGCACCGATTACATTTATTAGAAAAGGTTCAATACTTCTTTTATTCACGTTAACCTTGATCATCCTCTGTTCTCGCGCCATAATTCAGCAACTGTCCATGAATGGTGCCATTTGGGCAACTGCCCAGGACGGCATTTAAGGCTAGGGCGGCAACAAGTGGGGGAAAAAAAAATAAATACAAAAGTTTTCAGTCCAGCTTTCATTCACGTGCAGGTAGCTGGAAGTTGGTGAAAACAGGAATTTCTCTTACCCCCATATTTCCATCACTTTCTTATAGTTTGATTGGTTACTGGATGGCAAATCAAGGAACTAGGCAGGGTGACTAAAAACCACCATTGTCACAGCTTATCTGCATTCTGGACTCTTACTATAAACATGATTATTTAGCCCTTAACTCTGTGGATTTACACTTTAAAGGTGGTAGAAAATGAATATTTGGAACAAGCTGGGAAAAATGACCAACAACACGCACATTTGCCCGAAGCCCAAACAACTCCTGTACGACAGTCAGACTCCTGAATGAAACAGTAAAAGTTGGTGTGCAAGTAAACTATAACCCAACAAAGTCTTTTTTAAGACGTCTGGTCATTTTAGATATGTCAATTTTAAAAAAGCTACCTATATAGACGTATCTAGAATTGTAATAAGCCTGAAGATAGCACCATTAACAAGCCCTCCCTCCCAATTTTTAAAAAGCCAAACTCATCGGCACCAGAACTAAAGTCACGACTCATCTACAATCAAAACATGAACTTAAGTTTTAAATGTGCAAAAGTGGAAGAAAGGGTTAAAATAATGTCATTGTTACTAAATCTGTTGGAGGAAACTCTATTTTAACCAATTTAAGCTGAATTCATTTTTATTTTAGTTGAAAATATATATATTAGAATAGATGGTACGGGCAACCACCAGATGTCTCTGTTCAACCCTCCTACAGGGAATCGGTTTAAAAACAAACTCTTCTCTCCTCTGTCTGTCTGTCTGTCTGTTGGAGCTCAGTGATTCCTGCCTGATGACGGACAGTCTAAGCACGTCTTTAGTCCAGCTAAACTTTTATCATGGTAACAGGTATCCAGCCCCGAACACATGATGATAGGAACATTAGGAACCGTATTATTGAATTCTTACCTCCTCCTCTGCATAGAAAGATCTCCAAAAAAAAGTGTATAAATTACATTCATTAACCTATAAAACATTGATTCACCAAGAAATATCCTATTTAGGTTCCACAATAACTTTTCTACCCATCATTCTGATTATTGGTGGAGATATAAATCCTCCTCTATAGAGAATGTGCTGCATTCACTGTCTGTTCTAGTTTTCAGCCCAGCCTACATGTCATTGAGATTAATACTGACCCATGTTGTCGCTGATATATGGTGCTGGCATGAAACTAAGAGCAGCTCCTCGTTCGTACAGTCAGCCACACAAAGCTACAACATTCTCTGGGTAGGGTGGGTGTAGCGGCTGCAGGCCGGTGCCCTCTCTGCACGCTCCTTTGTGAACTCACAGGGCAGCCTTTGTGTGGCACCACAGTGTGACCGAGTGCAAGCATGTCGGAGGAGCATGTGCATATTTACTTCCTTGTGTCTGTTTATAGACGAGTCTGTGTTTGGGTCGTCTCCCACTCTGCTGGCTCCCATCCAGCCGCACGGGGAGGCGAGACAAAAAGGAGAGAGAGATCCGTTTTATCTTCTGATATCGGGGTATTGTTGCTGAAGCAGCCGCTGGGGTTCAGATGGGTGGCAGGGAGTGAGGGGGGTATGGGAGGGGAGACATTATGTCAGAGGTCCTCCTTACAGTCTGTGTGACTCCTCATCCTCCAACATGGCTGAAGGTTCCCATCATAGGAGGAATCTTCTGTGTTCTGACAGGAAAATAAATAGTTTGGTTCAAACTTTCAGCAGGCAGAGCGCTCTCCAAGAAAACTCCCAGCCTGGTTAAAAACGCTGTGAGGAGGGGTTCAGTTGATTTTGTCATTGTTGTTGGAGTGAACAGGCTGGCACTGAGCTGAGAAGGAGGAAGAAGAGGAGGAGGGGGGAGTCAACTTGGTGGTTGCAGAGGGGTCTCTGGGTTTCTGTTTCCGATGCAGGGCGACTGCGGCCAGAATACTGATGATGTGGACATGGAAGTACATCGATCTGTGGGAAGAAAAGGAGGAAAAACTAAATAGGACTCCTCTGCTGTTCCTCATGTGCTGTGAGGAGGAAGGTTAATCGTTTGGAAGATGTTAAGTAGCCTTTAGGGCTAAATTAGTCTACATCATTTATTCACACTCATTCAGAACAGGTCTGAGCAGATTTAAACAGTACATACCAGTTAGATAAACTAATATCTATGTTGGCTGATATTAGTGTTTTTTCTTGTACCTTCCAGTATGTGTATTCATTCACCATTTCACTGGTGGATTAAGCAGTTATGCAGATAATGTGAAGCGCATGCATTGATGCTATACCTCCATTTTGCTGCAAGTTATTAAACTTCTTTGTTTTGTTTTTTTTTTTGTTTAAATTGAGACTTGTGTTGCAAGTTATAAATTTATAATGGAGGAAGAAAAAGCTTAAAGATCTAGCTCCAAAGAATTTGGCAGCACACATCACTAAGACTGACATCAGAATAATAGATCCATCTGCATCGGTCGATCTCTACTCTCTAGAAACAGGCGTGGAAGCCCAAAATACTGATTTAATTATGCGAAACATAAAAATTTTGTTTTTTTTAACCCTGGCTTTTATAAATCCTTCTAAGATTTGTAATGATTATTTCATTTCAGGATGACCGATGAACACATAAGCTAATCCTGCTAAAGGGATTTAACCATAGATGGGATTTTTTTTACGTACATCCTGAAGGAGCAACGTCTTTTTATCAGTTAACACAGTGCCTTTAAAAGGTACATGAAACCTATTCCCACTTTGTCACGTTACTGATAAAAATCTGACCACTGCGGCGTGCATTTCTGTTTCGCCCCACTTTCTTAGACCCCCTTATATAAAATATGGTGCAACTCTTTGCTCCACCAGTTTCAATGGAGTTAAAATGTGTAGAATTTGTGTCTTTATATTAAGAGTGAAGATTAGTGAACAAACATCATGAAGAAAACGGAACACAGCCAAGAGGTCAGAGGTAAAGTTATATCTGAAATAATATCTTAAGATCTGAACGCCTCACAGAGCTTTGTTCAGTTCAGCTAAATATGCAAAGAGCAAACCTACACAGACATGTCCGTCCACCATAACCTACAAGCTGGACCAGAAAATTATTCATAAGAGAAGAGAAGCAAAGAGCTGGGGTCAGAAAAACTGCTAATAGTCTGTTCTAGCAATCAAGCAGATTATACCCCTTTCCCACTGGCCGAAAAAACCCGTTTAAACCCAGAAACAATCAGCTTTAGTGGGAACAGCTCACTGACGCGTGTCTAACCGGGTCAAACGGCTCGGCAAGTGACCCGCGTTAACAACGCCTCAGCTGTGATCGCCATGCTATGGGAACACCAGCCCCGCTTTAGCTGTCTTATTTACGTGAACAAAACGCAACCTACTGACATCACCACACCGTGCCAGTTGCCTCTGATCTAACAAGTCGAAACAACTCTGTTGATATTCAATAAACATGGCGTAGCACTAGTAAGAGGGATTAATGAACCACACTGACTACGCACTGGCTTCCTTACATGTTGCTCTTCATTGGTTAGTTTCCTGATTTCTGTCACACTGGTGACATCATCAGAGGCCACACACCTTGCCAACAAGAGGTTAGATCCAGCTATTTTTTTTTTTTTGCCAGTAGAAAGGGAGCCAAATGTCGTTTCTTAGCGGGTTGATCCATGTTTGAAAAAAAACTGTTAACCTGGTAGTTTCAGAGGGAAAGAGGCTTTGGAAAGCTAGAAGAAGTCCTCTACTAAAAGATTAAAGGTAAACATGTGGAAGGTAGTTCTCTGCCCAGATGAGACCAGAATCTAACCGCCTGAAGCCTAATATTGGACTTAAGATTTTCGTTCTGTTCAAAGCTGGTGGATCAGATGAGCTGGATGCATATGAATTACATTTTTTATAAAAACTGGAATCTTTTCTTAAGGAGTCTAATTTCCAAAGCACTGGAAACTCAAAGACATGCAGTTTAATAGCAAGTAGCATACCTGTAGTAAATTAAAGTGTGGTCCACTGAGAGGAGAAGAAAAGGCATGACAGTGTAGCCGATGGCCAGCTGGGTCGCCGCCCACGTCACAACGTCGTACCCAAGCTTCAGCGCTCTGGAGCCAGTGAAGTAGTGTCTGATAGACCTCCGGATCTGATGCAGAGACAGGAAAAAATAACTAGGAGTTCTTAGCTGTTGCTTTTTACTTTCTTCCAAAGCTGCAATTCCACAGGAGGAGGTTTACTCACAGCTCTCGCTGCTATGGTGATAGGGATGGCAGTGATGAAGGTGAAATAGTAGCCTGGATACACGCCATGCCACAGAGCAGACAGCAGGAAGGTCAGCGCCAAGCGATGCTTCGGAGCTCGGTCATAACAAACCCTGAGAAAGAGCCAGAACAACAGATACCGTACATTTATTCTAGGCCCTGTCTAATAGCTTTATGTCTAAGGGGTCATTGACCTTTGAACTCACGTTTTGAGCCAAATCCCTGTTTGAATGTTCCAGTTGTCGATGAAGGTCTTAAAGCTGGTCGCTGTCTAGAAAAAAAACAAAAAGAGTCAGCAGTTTATATTTTCATCCGTATTGAAGATTAATCCATATAAACAGAAATAAATATCAATCAGAAGTTTAGAGTTGGACTTTAATTGATGCATTTAAAGCATTTCTTTATGGATTATATTATATTATTTTCTAAACCTTATACATACACTATACATTATAAAGAAGAACTGCATGCAAAGAATGAAAAAAAATACAAATTAAAGCTCAAATATGTGAAAACATTCCACTAAGATTTGAATAAATATCCCTTAATAAACTGCAGAGAAACCCCAATGCTGTTTTATCACAACATTAAAAGTTTAAACAATCTGGGTTTAAGGTGAAGTGGAACATTTTTTAGTCATTAAATCATTTTATTATGGTTCAGCCTTGGATGAGTCACAACCTCTTTCCTGTTATCTGAGTGTGACCCTATATGTGAATGGGAATCATAGATCATTTTTGAGAGAAAAAAGGTCCAGTAAGAATCTACCAAGAAGATACTAGACAACAGCATGCAGAGTAGTAGAACTGAAGCTGAATCTATCTAAATAAAGGAGTTTTAATACATTTTCCTAAAATATCAAACTTCCACAGCCAATTCTTGTATTCAGAAAGTCATTAAGATTGCACGTTGTATCGTCATGACACAATATGGAAATGAAAGGCTTCCTTGTTTTATTAAAACACCTTATCAGTACTTTATAGTTTTCTTAAATTTACCTCAATCCCTATGATGTTAAGGTTAGAAATGAGGTCCCAGGAGGGTCTTCCACTCTCATCTATCCCCAGAAAACCATAACCTGCTGCATTATTTACTGCATCAGCTAAAAAACAGCAAAAAACAGTTACACAACCATTAAAAATTCTAAACAAATATCTCATAACTTCTCTCAAACTTGAACCAACAACAAGGTTCTCAAACAATGAAATAAGAAGCTTTCATAATCCAACATGTCTGTGTTTATCTTTAATTCCCGATTTTTACCAAGCGTCCAGGCGAAGTAGAACTTGGGTCTTGCAGCTTGTATGGAGAAGAAAGCATATGTGAGCCGGGTGAGGAAGGAGGCATGGCTGACAAAGTGGTCATCTATGTTATAATTAATGGGCAACGAGCGGGTGATAAAAAGGAAGCAGGACATGCAGGCGGAGCAAACCAGCAGCTTTTTACACACTGCGCCCTGAAAAAAAACATCATATAGGCAGAAAAATTATAGATAAACCGATAAAGTACCCTACACAAGACAAAACATGAAGGAATAATTAAATTCATGCAGATCAATGTTAATTATTTAACTTTAATAATTAAGGTCTATGATTTAACCTTCAATAGAAGAGAAACTTTGTTGTTTTTTTTGTTTTTTTTATTTATTTATTATGCTCTAATGGGGGTTGATGAACTAACCAGAGGGGACAGGTCCGGTGTCTTGTCATGGCCGTTCTGCCCATTACACGCTCCAGGGTGCTGCTTTAACCTGCAGCTGATGTGTTTGCCCTCTATGAAGTCGATGTAGTCCTTATAGTTGCTGCAAGGCCCGACCAAGACGCTCAGGAAGTTCAGGTTATAACTCAGATACTCCATGAGAGACGGCCTCACTCTGCAGGAAAAGTCAAAGCAGATTCAATAAAACTGTACCCAATTAGAATAAAAAAAGAATGTTACATTATACAGTAATACATTATAGAAAAGTCTAGAATTAAAAAGTGCAAGATACATAATGTAGGATTTTTGTGTTTTTATATTCAGATCTAACATGCATTAATTATTCAGCCCCCTTTTCTCTGATACCAGTTACTAAAATCCAACGCAACCAAATACAATCAGGAAACGGAGCAGAAAAGCTGCAAACACCAGACCGTCTACCTGTCCTGGACTGGCTGGTCGAGTAGAGCATTAATTAAAGTGTAGTAACAGGGAAGCTATGAGTCATGCACTGTAAATATATGACTGTAATCTAAGAACGGCAAGAAGGAAGGAACAATAATGCAGTTCACTAAAAGCCATTAAGGGCCCACAGCAAATATTTTCTTTCTTTCTTTTTTTTTTTTTAACAGTGTCCTGTCTGGCAATGTGGCAATAAGAATAATTGTCTTGATGCCAAAAAAAAGCCCAACACATTTTACTTTCACAAGTGAAGCAGTAGAGCTACTGCCATATTGTTCCACTTGTTTCATGCATATAAATTGCGTTATTATAATTATGCAGGGAGTTTTACAGATTAAATGGACACTGCAATGTAAATAGAATACAAAAGGAAAACAGAAGAAGAAGAAAAAAGAGAAAAGATGAAAGAAAGAGGAGATAGAAAGGTGATAGTGATAAAACATTTTCAGCAAATATTTTGTTTAAATAAGCTGTGATTGGATGAGACTGAAATGTTTTTTTTTTGCTTTTGCCTGCATGCATGCATCCCTGAATGGAAACATGGTGGTAGCAGCATCATGCTGTGGGGATAGATTTGATCTGCAGAACAGGTCAGAGAGATGGTTTACAATTGATGGGAAGATGAATCTAAAAAAAAAAAAAAAAGAGAGCAATCCTGGAAGAAAAGACGCGATAATGTTACAAGCTGCTGTGGGAGTGTTTGGAATAAAGCATATGCATGTAACTGATAGACTCAGTTTAATAGATTTGAAAATTGTTCCAATAGGACTGAGCTTCACCTATTTTGGAAAGAAAAAGCAACAATTTCATCTTTAGATGAATGAAGCTGGTAGAGAAAACCTTCCAGCTGTAACTGCTGTTTCTAGCTCTGACAGCTGAATATAAAATGCACACAGTCTGCAGAACCTGGTGGGAATAAAACTTGCTTCCACCTGTCAGTTATGTGGCACTTTATGTTGGTCTATCGTCACATTAGAATACAATAATTATTTACCTCAGCTGGTGGATTATATTGGTGGAACGGCTGATACTTGGTTTTAAAGTTAATATCCGATATCAACAGAATGCCGATAACATCCTGCATCCCTATACAACAGGAAATCAGCTCTTCATTTCAACTCGTCTGACCTTCAGGTCACATTCAAAGACAACTAAGGTCAGATGGAGAACTGCAACTGTTTCACTTTGTCTTGATTTGCTAAGTTATTTCATATTTAATAAGCATGCAGCGTTGATGACGGTGATTCTATCAGTTTTCATGCAGAAAAAGGCTGGATGTTTCATGCAAAATGATGCCTCTCTTAAAAACAAGCTATTCACCATTATTTCCCCACCTTGTCATTGTCCTTTGTTGCTAAAGGAAAAGAAAAGGTTATTTAATCTTTAAGCATGGTGTTAGTTTAGGTACAAAACTCCCTTTTAAATAGCAGACCTCCCGTTTTTAAAAATCATGCTTGTCATAAAAAGAATTATGGAAACCCGTCTTTTAGGGAAAACCTACCGTATAGCCAAGTGGTTCTGTTCCACTGTCAGCTGTTCACTTTTCTTACACATGCCTGAAACAACAAAGATCATAAAAATCTAAATTCATGCTCCTTAAATTTCAGGAGCAATCAAATGATAATAGAATCATAGTTAATATCAACTTCTCCTGTTTTCACATATTTACTTTACCAAATTTAAAACTGTCCCTGGCATTTTTTTGTATTTCTGTGGATAAATTCTGGTGTCTCACCGTCATGCAGCTGGAAAGCCAGCATTGTTATCTTCTGGGTTACAATCATCAGGGGCCTGTGCAGAAAACAAATCAGTTTATTGATCATTTAGACTTTAAAGAGTCATAACTGTCATTTTTATAGCTTTGAAATATAAATTTAAAAAGCACAAAAAGCCATTAGAGGAACATAAACCATGCAAAGATAAGCAGGGCTTTACACAGTGGTAAAAGTTAGGCATTTCACAGGAAATTACTGAGCTGGGGTGGACGTATATATCAAGGATCGAGGACATATCTTTATTTTTTTTTTTTTATGTCAGAGTTTCTAAAGACCTTTATAACTTATACCTCTGTGTGTCCTTGAGGTATAACTATGACCTGACACATAGACCAATTCTGGACATGCCACCCAATGGAGCTAGCAAGCAGATGGTAATGGAAGTCAAAAATCAACAGAGTTCACTCTTAGATAACTGTCATAAAAAGTGCATCTGGACACCAAATCTCAAGACATCATCAGACAGCATCTATAAACCGGATAACTTTTTATTTACAGACTGTAAAACACGCTCAATTATAAACACTGAACAAAGTGTCAGAAGGATCATCTGCATGAATTAAAACTCTAGAGAAGTTGGAATACAATAATATATACCTTATATATACAGAGGGATATTAAAGAGCTGCACCAACAGGAAGTGCTGCTACTCTCTCTAGTTCATTTTTCTCCATTTTATGCTCATTTTTGCAAGTCCAGCCTTTTTATATAAGCAGTCAATCACAGTTAAAGGCCAACAGGTGAGTTCACATTAATATCAAAAAGATAAAGATGGAAAACCACCAGTGTGGTGGGAAATATTACAATACAGAATCAGAAACAATGATGAACGTTCATCATCATGACACGCATCTTAATCCAGTCTAGTTTCTACAATCAGCTTATTTGTCTCTACTGAGAGAAATGTGTCGTTTCTTTTTTAGTTAGAAGCTCTCTAAGAAGACTAAGACTTTGAATACATGCTGTGAAACTTTCTGTAAGATATCAGGGATGTAAATCCCCAGCTTTATCATAATCCATTCATCCATTTTCTGTCACGCTTTATCCCTGCAGGGGTCGCAAGGGGTTGCTGGTGCCTATCTTCAGCTGTCAAGGGGCGACAGTCCATCGCAAGGCAACACAGAGACAAACGGGACAACCAACCATTCTCAGACTTAGATTTTATTTTGTCATTTTGTACTAACAATTGCAAACAAAAAGAATGTTTGTTAAGTACAGCTCTCTAGACTATTTCCTTTTTGAAGTGCAGCCTTGATAAAGGCAAGCAGCAGGGATAAAAACATTGTTATGAAAAAAAACTCATGTAAATATACGGTATGACTGTATAGTTACGGTTCCAGGTTGTTTTTTTTAGAAACCATTTTACATAACATTCAGCAGTCTAATAGCAGTGGGGAAGAAACTGTTCTGGAATCTGCTGGATCTGCATCCAATGCTGCAAAGCTTCTTCTGAGAGGGCAGCAGGGAGAACAGTCCATGGTGGGGGGTGTGAGCGGTCATTTATGATGCTACGGGCTCAGGACACGCAGCGCTGGGATGAAATGCCTTTAATGGAGGGAAGAGGAGCCCCGATGATCTTCTCTGCTGTTCTCACCACTCTCGTCACTTCCTTCCAGTCTAAGGCGCTGCAGCTTCCACACCACACAGTGAGACAGCGTTTTAAGCGCATATTTGAAATTGTCTAGAGCTGTTCTTGGCCGCTGCCTTGGAGCGCCGCCATGGTGACCCACTCACTGATTACCCATGGTAATTCACACACACACACACACCTAAGGACAATTTAGAGAAACCATCTAACCTAACAGTCATGTTTCTGGACTGTGGGAGGAAGCCGGAGTACCCGGAGAGAACTCACGTATGCACAGGGAGGACAAGCAAACTCCATGCAGAAAGACCACGGGCCGGGAATCGAATCTCAAACCGTGCTGCAAGGCAGCAGTGCTACCCACTGCTCCACTGAGCAGCCCAGCTTTATCATAATATCATACCTTTTTAATTTGGTAGGTTGACAATAAGATGTTCACCAATAAAAAGTTGAGGATCATCTATCAGAGATGCCGTTTTTAAACTAAATAACTCAATATGCTGTTAGGAACCATCTTTAAACAGTCCTCCTTTATTAGCATCAGGATCTTTTTTTTTCTGACATAGGTTTGCTGCTGGAGGCTTAAGAAGCCATTTTAGGAGGCTACTTCATCTGATGAATCCATACTCTGTTCTGATACAGGCAAATGGGGTTATTTATTAATCTAGTGCTATAAATTCTAATCCTCAAATTGGCTGAATCATCTTCTCTGTTTAATTGGATTTTTCCTCAAATATTGGCCTCTATAGCAATAAACATTTCATAAAAAGAGCCTGATAGAAGCAATGCAACATACAGAGTCCAGCACTTTATTTCTGCACTTTTCTCACATTCAGATTTCTCTGTCACAGGAATTCTAAGAACTAAGCACCACATCTCTCCACCTGACACAAACACTCCCTTATTAACACCCTCAGTTCTCTTTTTAAATGGGCTCCATTGTATGCATAGAAAGCCGTGAAAGAAAAGGGGCGGGACATATGGCTGGCAGTGTCTGCTCATCAGCAGTTGGCAGGAAGGGTAGGAGTAAAAAAAAACATCGTCAGGGTACCACCCAGCATGCTCACAGCTTCGATTTCACAGACTCGATTTCACATGTGGTCTATACAATCATTAGCTAATGGTAAATTCTGGGAGCAAAATACCGTCCAGACAAACCTTAGAGGGAAACTAAACTCCTCTCTGGAGAAAACAAAACTAGAAAATCATTTGGAGAGTGTGAACCGCAAAGAAGCTAATTTCCCCCCCGAAATATTGTGACTTCCACCTTAAAGTAACGTCTGTATTCACAGGATCATTCAACTAATCTCTGGATCTAAATGGTGATTCAGATCATCATCAAAATGTAATAATTTGTTGCCAGCCACAATACACACCTTCTTTGAAAACTTCAGCAAAGTCTGTCTAGAGCTTTTTTTCTTATTTTGAAAACAGACAGACAAACATAACCTCCTTGGATGAAGCTAAATTAGTCCTACCAGCGGGCCAAGTGTTGTCCAGGGAGATCAGAGTGAAAACCTGGAGTGTCTGAGGAGTTTGGAGAAATCATGAAACAAGACTATCAATCGGCCTCAAATTAAGTATGCTAAAGGTCTACCAGAGAGCTTGTTAGTGGGAGCTGCTGACCTTGACTGAAGACACGGTCAGTGGGTAGAAGGAATATTTTGAGGATCTCCTCGATTTGCCTGACACATCTTCTCTGGTAGAAGCTGGTTGCTTGGAGCAGGACTTCATCACCCAGGCTGAGGTCACCACGGTGGTCAAAAATGTTGACAGTGGCAAGTCTTTAGGGGTGAATGTGGTCTTCCCCGACTTGGCTGTCATGGCTGACACATATCTACAGCATTGTGTGGCGATCAGGGACAGTTCTCTTGGACTGGCAAACTGGTATGATGATTCCCTTCAATAAGAAGAGGGACCACACGTTTCTTAAGCCTGGTTTATGCTCAGAAACCAGGTCATCTGTGTGTGTGTGTCGCAGTTAACACAGATATGACCCCCTCTTCCGCAGACACACCTCCCCAAAATTGTAGGTGACCACAGACAGTATCGCAGATAGCATCGCAGGAGATAAAGGAGGCCTCTGATTGGTCAGTTCTATATCCGCTCTACACTATGCGTAATTCCTGTGTGGTACCCAATGGCAGAAACTCTGGCTGTAGTGGCATCCACAATGCCTGGCACATCTCAGACACTATCCCAGACATCGTGCAGGATGCTAGTTTGTAGCTCTGTGCGACAATCTGTTGATTTGCACCCGAAGCCAAAACACGCCGCACCACGGCCAGTCTTTCGTGTACATTCACGGGTGAACTGTGTGTCGTCCGGCGTTGGATGAGGGGTTGTAGACGGCGAACAAACTCATCAAACCGACACATGGACACCCACAATCCTAGCTAGTTTGTGATTGTCCCTCTTGAGTTGTGGCGTGGAATAACATAGTGCAGACCACGCTGCAAGATTGGGCATAAATCAAAAATATGTCATCATAATTGCGACAAGCTAACTGCGGCACACTGCTGAGGTAGCATAACCAGCCCTTTAGCCTACCTGGGAAAGCTAATGACAGAGAGCTAGAGAGAACCATTATGCTGATTGTTGAACCTCAACTTTAGGACGTACAGTGTTGACCTTCATCCTGACTTAGAAACACTGGACCAAATGCGTTTTTTGGACTGGTAGGAGCCATCCAAAAGTCTGATATGACTGGTAGATTTTTTTCACTGCTCTTTTGTGTTATGCTCGTTCCCTTTCTGACAGACCCACAGCGTGCGCTGGGGCAGTTCACAGCCAAGTGTTAAGCAGCCCGGATGTACAACAGCTCCTCCAAATCTGACTCCATGGTGCTCGCTTGGAAAAAGGCAGCTTGTCCTGTTGAGGTTGGAAACGTGATGCCCTAAGTGGAGGAATTAAAGTCCCATTAATTCCTGTTCACAAGTGAGGGGAGAATGGAGCTGGAAATCGATGGATCATTGTCCTGCCATTATAATGTGCTCTTGATTTACCGGTTGGTTTACGTTCCTACCATCACCTTGGATCATGAAATGTGGATCCTGACTGAAAAAGAGTACAGTACAGTACAGGATGGAGAGACTGTCTCTCTCTGCTGGTCC
>NW_015150750.1:319425-344019 GCF_000732505.1 Cyprinodon variegatus
GAATAAATAACCAATATGCAGCTATGGACATTTTTACAGTAATGGATATTTGAAAATAGCAGCAACATCAGAGATTTTATTTGTTCCTGCTCCCGGCTGTTGGAACATTTATTCCACTCTGGATTCTTGTGAGTGTAGTTTTTGTTCACTTTAACTTTTTAAAAAGTAAATAAATAAACAAACAGTTTTGATAACCTCGGTATTCATTCTTTTCCTGCTTTGTGTGTCAACTTTCACGGTTGCTAAGCAACAGAGCATTCGGCGGTCAAAACCCGCCGAAGGGTAGACCTGTTCAAATTCACAGCCAAAACTCTTCCGACCTCCTTGACGCAGCTCAGGGATAAAGTCACATGCAGCGTCGTGCGCAGTGCCCTAGTGCCTGTAAATTTAATGGTCCAATTAAGGTAATTTAAAAAATCAGGACATTTCCTCACTTTCTAAAAAAAACCCGGGACGCCCGGGACAGGACATGAAATACGGATATGTCCCGGGAAATACGGACGTTTGGTCACCCTACTAAAGGGGATTTATCTTTGTTTTTCTGGACGGCAGACTGCATGTAGCTTCTGAGATTCCCAACCCTAAATATTTAGTGTCTGGAACAGGAGAGAAAAAAAAAAAAAAAGCCTGACACAGATTTGGGTCCCTAATTTAATATACGACAGTGGGACGGGTTGCCTCACTGGCCTGGCTGGTAGAGCAGTCACATGGAGGATGAGTTTGGCTGCCAACTAGTTAATCCTCAGTGGAACTAAGCAAAAAGACAGAGGAACAATGTTAACTGGTCCCTTTAGAAACATCGCATTTTACCCAGATTTACTGTTTGAGTGTTATAATTTAGTAGCAACGATATATAATCAACTCATATCTCCTTCACATTCAATAGGTTAGTTTATCTAGGTAGGGACATCTTTCAAAAACTCATTTAAAGCCGTCATTCCTAAAGCAAAGGCATGACTTATTCTCAGGGAACAAAAAGAAAGAAAAAAGCCTTTCCTTCCTTCTATGGAAGGTAATCAGATCCAACCTTCCTCTTTAAATTCCTTCCTTTCTTCAGACATGATTAAAACCTCATCAACTGTACCAGGGTGGACACTGTCACCTGCTGCTTTCAAATCAGTAGTGTCGTATTTACACAAGGCTGTGGTGAGGCGGGAAGCCCGCTGTTTGGAAATGTCAACCGACAACAAAGGACCCGCTCTACCACCAAACTGGCTGTCATCAAGTGGGAGTGGCCGGAATAACAAGTGAGGCAACAAAATGATTCAGCTCGTTCTTACCCGGAGAAGTCCGTGGAAAGAATGCCGTAGTTAAAGATGAAGACTCGGCTCACGTGGCAAACTGTCAGATAGCCCATTGCTGTCACCATGGAGTACCTGTGTGTGAGGGAGTAAACATAAGCTCTGCAGACAAAAGGCCATTCACATATTCTTTGGGAAAGATTGCAGAAATTACAGGAGCATTTTCCCACCTCTTGGCGAATCATTATGGTGACTCACAATATCTCAATGACTGAGTATATCCTCAAACATCTTAGAGGAGCTTTGTTTTTCTTTTGTTTGTTTTGTTTTTTGTCTTACAGTTTTTAAGAAATGTTGGGAAATTTCTAGAAAAACTTCCAAGGAAAGATGTTTGCCACATCTGTGGGCGTGTACTTTGGATTATTACTATTGTTATTTTGCGTTTTTCTGTGAACTATAGAAATAATTTTCAATCCAAAGCATCTACGTGACCTTGAAAAAGTTTTAACACCCCCTAGACTTTTCCACACATTATTGCAATACATACAGATACATTATTTTAATGGATTCTATTCGTATTTTTTGTTATAGACCACCACAAAATAGACAAAATGGTCAGTGAAGGTCAAGAAAGAGTTTGTTTTCTTTTTTTCCAAAATGTCATATAAATAAAACCTGGTGTGATCTCTAAACCTCTTAATAAAAACACACCAATGGAAACACTGGAAAGGTTTCTGAAGAACCCAAACTCAGGTGAGAGAATCTGCCCCAAGAACAAGAGTCAGATAAAAAAACAAAAAGTTAGGGTTACTTTCTGGTTACTTTCTAACCTTCATGAAAAGCATATGGCTAGTTATGGGACAAAAGAGATGTAAAACATAACAGCTAAGTTTTTCCATGTTAAATTATTCGTCGTGATGTAGTTTTTTTTTTTAAAGACATGAATCTATTACTCAAAATTTGAACGGTTTGCTTTAAAAAATAAGCTTTTTTTTAAGAGTCTAATGAAGGCAATCTCTAAAAACCACAGCTGTGGTTTTATCCACTTCTCTTTAACAATCAAACTGACTGAACCAAAGTCAGAGAGTCACAGAGTCACAGAGTAAACTTTCACAACTTGTATCTGTAAGCTTGCATTACTACTAGAATGAGTAACACCCAACAGAAGAGCAAATATATACACACAGTAATAAAAACACATTTTTTTATCAGAACTGCGTTGATGAAGGATCATAGAAGGTTTAAGGCCAGCCTTTATAAAACAACTTAGGTGAGACTAATTTGGGTTTCAAAAGCTTTTGTTTACAGTCAGCACTGCAATGCTGATCTTTATCTTGCTCAGCTGGCCGGAAATCCACGTGAATAAAACAGGAATTTTTCGACAACAGATATCGTTAAGGTAAATGTCTAATCTTAGCCCACCCATAGTTATTCACAGTTTCTGGGAGTGACTCAGATAGTCTGACAAGATCAACCAGAAATCAAGTGAAACTGAAGGCTGCAACAATAACTCTGGAAACGGAGTTCCAAGAAGCTGTTCTGTCGTTCTGTGTTGAAATCACAAGACAGACATGTTCATCGGGTCTAGAAACAAGGTTTTCCTTGTGGAAAACCACAAGACAGGCAAGTCCTGCCAAATTTCCTTAAAGGTATGAAGAAAAACACCTGCCTGTGTACGTTGTTGATGTCACCTTTCAAGATGAGTAAATAGTTTACAGCCACCACAGCCAGGATATGACCTGAATACCTGCAGGAACGAACACACACAATCAACAAACAATTAGTCTATATAGAAAAACAACTCTAAAGCATCAAAAATACGTCATCTGTAAGAAGATTGCGTCCTTATTACCAACTCGACTCATTTAACTGACTTGGATTAGGCTGGATTGGATTACAGATATATACACTCTGTCCTATCAACATAGCTAGATCAACTAATTGTAGATGAAAGGAAATAAATGGAGCACTGTGTGTCCATTATTACAGTACCATCCAAAGCAGAAGAGGAGAAAGGTGATTCCAAAGAGTGTGGCGACCATATGTCGGAGCGCAGGGCTTGCATATTTAGGACTGAGGCAGAGACGAAACCAGAAGGCAGCAACGAGGGCAAACAGCTGGCAGGCCAGGAAGTTCACCTGAAGGGATCACAGAGGGGAAAGGTTTAGAGTAAAACAGCTCAAAATGCTTCATTGTGGCTTTAAGAGATGCTTTACCATGGCCACTCCAAAATAAAGCTCCACAATGTATTAAATCCTAATAATTATTACTGTATTAATCAGAGCAGTATCACAGTGACAAAGCTAATTTGAAAAAATACTGCTGGTCACTAGGGTGTACAGTCATTTCACAGTGAGGGGTTCATGGTGTTTTTACTATTTGAGAAGATGAACATGGCAGCTTTATGAATAGGAAAAGAATTGACAAGGCTTGTGGAGAACCACTACCATTTTCTACCAATCTTAGATCAATTCCATTCCTTGTTCTAAAGCCTTAAATTAAAAAAAATAAAATAAACTAGATTGCTGAACCCAACAATAAATGTATGTAGTAAATAAACTTGAGAAGAGTGTTGTTGTCATTTTTATCTATGGTCAATTAAATTGTGTAGCTCTGGAAAAAAGTAATTCCCTATAAGGAGAAAAAAGAAGACTGTCAGGTTTGTAAAGGTTACACCCACCTAATCTAGAAAGTATTTGATATACAGAGTTAGTCTGGATTAGGATTAGGGGTCCAGATCATAAAGTTTACAGCCATCTGTTTAAATAAAGATGAAGAGACGTTTAATGAATTATTTACTGATGTATTTCCTCGATCAAATTTTGTATTAGATTGTAGTTTTAGACTGAAGAGAGCCTAATAATACACAACAACAACAACAAATAATTATATTGAATTTTTTTATAATCAGACATACAGAACTGGGCACCAAAACTTGGTAATGGAGGATTACCTGTAAAGTTAGACATGCTCATTTAATCAGCTGACTGTTTTGATTTTTGGATGTAGATTAATCTACAATCTCTGACGTCACACAAAATCGGGCTTAAATGTATGCCTCTCCTCGCGAGGTTTTATTGGATTAGCTCAACTTTAAACATAACAACAGAAACATTAGAAAACTAGCGAGGATGTTTCCCTTAAAAACTTCTTGTCCAGTCTGTCCTACCTGGTCCAGAGACAAACCCACTGTAGCGCTGACAGGCAGCAGCCACCTGGAGCCGGTGGTTTTAAACATCGCGTCCTCCCGTTCGCCCATATGTGTGGATTTTCAGTCCCAAAGCTGCGCTTTTTTAGGCTGCTACCTTTTTAAACTCCGTGATATTGTCAGTCTGTGAAATGCATGCTCTGCCTCAGAGGGTGTGTGACAAGCCAAACCAGTCCTGTCCTCCGGACTCTCCTCCTTCTCCCTAATGTCCTCAGCATCAAACGCGCTCTAATTAGAAGATACCCAATTTCCGGTTAGTCCTTCAAAAATAAAAGCCGGGGCGAAGTTTTATTTCCCCACATTTAGCGTGGTGGATACCAGCAAAGCTGTTTTGAAAATGCATGCTGCATGGTAAGTTATTTCTTTCTCCTTTCGTTCAACGCTTTTATTAATTTTAAATAATAAAGTAGTATCTATTTCACATCACTTCCGGTGATTTTCACATTAAAGCAATTTTTTGTCCAACATTTGATTAAGATACTGTTTTGTGTGCTTGGGAATCCCATGTAAAATATGTAAATATAACAAAATCTATAGAAAAAGTTTATTTAAACAAACAAACAAACAAAACAAAAAAACAATCCCCCCTTTCATTTGAAACTACAGTATGTTTTAAGTGACGCAGTGACTTCAAAATAATGGTATTGTATACTTAATAAATGTTTATGATAATTTTTGAATTTTTGATTTTTGAATATATATACGTAAATTTTTTTTTTTTTTTTTTAATTATTAAGATTTGTTTTAGATCAAAATTAGCTCCTTAAACTTTTGCTCACTTACTAGCATGCCTAGGTATTCCTGGTTTTAATCATTGGTAGTTCTTGACCAAATTTACTAAGGGGCCCAGGCAAGGGCCATTATTTTTTTTTCTTTTTATCATGACAAAAAAAGAAAAAAAAAATAGGGCAATAGCTCATCTCATAAATAAGAAACAAAGCAAAGGTTGCAGATCCCTGATCTAACATAGGAACACTGTGATGCTATCTAAACATTGCTGAAGCTTGAAGTGATATTAATAATAACAACCTAATTACTGCATTACTGTAAAAGCAGACTGAAATATATATATTTTTAAAAAGGTCCAAGAAGCCATTCAGTTAGTCTCTTTTGTTAAGTATATCATCATCAGAAATTGATTTAGTATTATGTTTTGAGTACAGGGGCCACAAAAGGGACCACAACCTGCTCTACAGGGGCACTGCCCCATGTTGGCCCCTCTGTAGAACCGCCCATTAATTGAACTTACTGACTTGCTCTTTCAGTGGCTGATCAAATAGCCTGTTATAGTTGGAATAACTTCTAATTTGGTCAAACTACAACTATTGATTTTTATTTACATTTTTTCAGCAGCATCTGAGTATTTTTTGTGAAATATTTCTATAGGACTCAGAACTGTTAATGAATGTTTTCATGTTTTGTTAATATTTTTCTTTTTTTTTTTTTTTTTTTTTTTTTTTGAAGTCTAAGTTAATGTTGTGTGTCAACAATATTCCAGGCTGAGGAAATGTTTGAAAACATAAATTTAACTAAACATTTGATTGCTGCTTTTAATTTTTACTAAGGACGTTTTCCTTAGCTTTTAAGTTGAATTTAGTGTGCTCCTGATTCTCTTACAAACTGTATGTTCTCTGTTTTATCCTCTGACATTAGAACTGGCTTAAGGCTAATCTGCTTGGCTTTCCTGGAGTGGGCCGCCTGTGGTGCTGGTTTACAGTTGCCTTTTGTATCTCTGCTTCTTTCTTTATGCTTGCTTCCACACACACTGAGTCTGGTTCTGCTGGAGGTTTCTTCCTGTTAAATGGGAGTTTTTCCTCTCCACTGTCACTACATGCATGCTTGGTGTGAGGGATTGCCTTCAAGTCAATGAGCCCATGCAATAAGCTGGTTTTCTTTAGATAGAAAAATTTGAACCAATCTGACTGTATGATCTGGTTGAATTGTCTCTGTAAACTGCCTTGAGATGCATGTTGTTAATTGGCTATATAATTAAACTGAATTTAATTTAGTTTAAAGTAGGCTAAAGAGTTCATGTGAATAAACCTAAAACAAATGTTAAATAAAATATAGGTAAGATCTTACATATGTGCAAATCTTCAACTAAACATTGGAAATGATCAAATGCCTTCAAAAACAGTTCAAGAGATTTTTTTATATTGCAAGATAGCTGCTGATCTTCTATGACAGCCTATAAGCCTATATCAACAAATGCATTGAGGACGTCAGCATCACAAAGAACATCACCACCCGGGCCAACCAACCACCCTGGATGAATGGAAAGGTTCGGAAATCACTAAAAGCATGGAACTCAGCTTTCAAGTCTGGTGACAGAGAGGCTATGAGGAACCATGCTATCAGATCAGTGAAGCAGAACCACAGCCAGAAGATCCGGGATCTTTTCCACAATGCCAGCAACACCAGGAGGATGTGGAAAGGCATTCGGATGATCACGGACTACAACACACACCCCCAGCACACCACAGCATCTGATGGGAAAACTGAAACAGCTGGGATTCAATACACCCCTCCGCAATTGGCAGCTAGACTTCCTCGCCAATAGACCTCAGTCAGTCCGGCTTGGACCAAACTCCTCTAATGACCCCCTAAGCACAGGCTCCCATCATGGCTGCGTCCTCAGCCCACTGATGTTCACTCTGATGACACATGACTGCGTTGCCAGGTTCACCACCAATCAAATCATGAAGTTTGCAGACAACACTGCAGTGGTGGGCCTCATTAGAGACGACAACGACCTGGACTACAGAGAGGAGGTGGAGCAGCTGGTGGACTGGTGCAAAGATAACAGCCTGATCTGAACATGGAGAAGACGAAGGAGATCATCTTGGACTTCAGGAAGAAGCGGCCTAACCAAAGTCCACTGATCATCAATAGCTCAGCTGTAGAGGTGGTCAGCAGCACCAAATTCCTGGGGGTGCACATCACAGACACCCTCACCTGGAATGTAAACGCCACCTCACTGTTTAAAAGGGCACAGAAGCGCTTGCCCTTCCTGCAGAGTATGAGGAGAGCCCACCTGCCTCCACCCATCCTCACCACCTTCTACAGAGGTACCATAGAGAGCTTTCTGACCAGCTGTCTCACTGTGTGGTGTGGAGGCTGCAGCGCCTCAGACTGGAAGGAAGTGAGGAGAGTAGTGAGAACAGCAGAGGATCAGCTAGGCTCCTCTTCCTTCCATTAAAGACATTTCATCCCAGCGCTGCGTGTCCCGTAACATCATAAATGACCCCTCACACCCCCACCATGGACTGTTCTCCCTGCTTTGCAGCATTCAATGCAGATTCAGCAGATTCAAGAACAGCTTCTTTCCTACCGCCATCAGACAGCTGCATGTTGAAAAACTCTAAATCATGTCACAGACGCTGCATCAAACTGCACCATGTTTTTGTCTTCTCCCACAATGTTTACATTTGATCACTGCTGCTGCTGGAATGGAAATGTCATGAGAGCTGTACAAAACGAAATTGCATTTTGCATACACTCTGTGTATACCAAATGACAATAAAAGTTGTCTAAGTCTCTGAGTTTGTTTAACCTTTTCCTTATAATTTACTGCTGATTGAAAGAGTATGAGGATAACACTGACCCAATGGTCATGTGGTTTTACTGTAGTAGTTTCCATTATGAACTGGTTTCCTATATGTAATACTACCACTAAATTAATTTACTTTCTCATATGGTTTCATTAGATTATTATTATCAATTATATTTTTCACTGTAAATTTGTTTTCTGATCAAATGTAATTTTATCCAGTGTTATAGGGGTCAAAGGTCTATGGCATTCACACTGAAAATAAGTGCAGCTAAATGAAGGTTTTTAGCAACTCTTCAAAGGCCATGCAATATTTAATTATTTTGAACTTCTTCCCCATTTTTTAAACATTCGTGGCAACTTATTTTTCAGGTTATCTGATCTACAAGTTCTATTTGAAAATAGAGTTAAAAGAGAAAAAAGAGAAACAAGAGTTAAAACTTGTATATATTTTTAATTTTGTTTTGGTTTTGTTTATAAAGACTGCTATAGTTACTGATGTCTTCCTCTTTTCACCACAGTAGGTCATTTGCGCCACCTAGCGTCCATTCTTAAAACATGCAGTGCGTGGCCGGTGACGTCCCCTGTTTACAACTGCCAATTAGCACGTGGCGGACACAAAGCAGATCCCCCATTGGTCAAAATGGGCGGAAGCTCAAAAGCGAAGAACCTATAGCGTTTGTCATGCAAATTCCGTTTGAAAATTTGCCGGGAAATCCGAGTTTCGCGGGAGGGCTCTTGAGCGCGCAAACCGTATCCCTTCATTCATCAGGCCGTTTCCTGAAGCCATTTCTAGACGGGAGGAACGAGAGTTGCGCTACTTTTAAATCCGTCGCATCTGCCTAAATGCACGTTCTTCAGGAAAAATCATTTTTAAAAATCGATCCTTCAGACATTCACCTTCACTTCGGTGTGATTATTTTTGTCTCTCTCGCGACTGATTAGCAGCCTTACGGGCTTTAAAGTTAAGAGACAAGAAAAGGGGTTACCCCGAATACGCAAGATGAGAAGAGGGATCTCCTCGGCTCCGGACAAAGTGATTTTAACAGGGGTTGGGGGCTCCTCTCTGGACAATAATCTCATTTTAACAGCTCTCTCGGACCGTTTAAACCCCGGTCAATCTAATACCACGTATATTCAAATAATAACCACCCCACCGCCTTGTAATGTTACACAGACATCCAATGTGTGTTTATCCGAGCCTCAGGTTAACAGCATTTATACAACTCCACAACAAGCTGCTGCAAACGGAACCGGACAGCGACCCTCTCTGGGAAGACCACCGGTAATAACCTCCACAGCATTATTTTCACACATTTCTGGAACTACAAGCAGCCTCCGGTGGGATAACCGTTAGCCTGCTAAGCTAGCCGAGCTTGTTGTTCGCGCGGCTAACGTTAGCTGCTTTAGCTTTGGCATCCCCACGACTATGAAGCTAACTAACTAACCTCAAAAAGAGGTAGTTTGGGGAGTTTTGTTGACTTTATGAACGCAGAAGGGGAGTTTAGGTTAGTTTAAAGGAATAATAGGAATGAAGAGCCGCCGTGTAGCATCGAGCTAGCCAACTTCATGGTGATTTAGGGTCCGCTTCACCTTTGCAGCCAGATGGAAATATCGGTAAGGGATGAGTGGCGTTAGCGTTGGCCTAGTAGCTGCAGTTAATGTCTTTATTTGCCTTTTTTTAAAGGGGTTTAAGTGCTTGGGGTTTTTAACGGCTTTATAACCAAGCTTCTTAATGATACAAGAAGCAAAGGTTACATTAAAACACAAAACTTCTACACGAACACAGCTTCGCATCAGTTTTTCTTTAAACTACTCGATAGATTATCGCCTCTGAAGATGCAAGCCAAGTTAAACTGCGTTAGCTTTCAAAGCTAGTAGGATTTATTGATTATTAGACTGGAGTGGGACGTGACTCGTTGTGTTCAATGACCTATATTTATTTTTTAATAAAGTGACATTGGTGAAGCCAAAGTGAAACCCAAGTTTGCTGCTTTTGAATCTCCTTGCTCGTTTCCTGTGTTGAACATCGCAGAAACCACAGTTAATGCAGAGTTCAGGGCGTAGAGCTGTTTGATTGCGATTCATCTTTCATGAAGGGAAGCAGTTAGTGTGTCAGGCTGGAGCCATGACCAGGCTGAGGGGGTGAGGGGGATCTGCCTGCTTATATAAAATGGCTGACTCTTTAAAACTGTCAGAGGACATATTCCCTCCTCTAGGTGCCAAAAGATTACTTTTATTTTCTTTTAGAAGGTTGAAGATTTCCTGAATATTGCTCTATCCCCCCTGTTTTAATAAGTGCAGTCATGCATTACTGTTTTGAGACTAAAACGAGCTGGGTGCTTTCTAAACACTTTGTTTCTTTACAAAGTGATTTAAATCCAGTGTTTCAGGGTAAATTTAACTTGGATGTTTTTGCAGGGAAGTATTGGAGCCTCTGCAAGATGGCATGCTCCCAGGCCTTTAAATGCTGTGTGGTAATGGACCAAGTTATGGTTGGGGGAGGTGTTGAAGAAGAGGACGCATACCATTTCAGAAATTGGTTTATAATCTTGGCATTTGCCTATTTAAAGCCTATTTAACTCATTAAGATGTTTGCGCATAATTTATTAGTAAAAATCCAACTGAAAATAAATGGAACTTAATTGAACCTTATCTGATTTTGCTAGGCCTGGTATATATTCTTACCTATATCAGAATGTTTGGTGTATTCCTGACGGGTTTTTTTTTTTGTTAGATTAGGGAACATAATCTTAAAGTATATATTAACACCTTAAACAATAGGAGTTAGAGACATTTCAAAATCTAGTTTGTTGGTAAAAGGGTGTCTTAGGCTACTTTCACACTGCAGGCCTTGATGCTCAATTCAGATTTGTTTTTGCATTGTCGTTCACATTTCCAAATATATGCGACTAGTATGTGATCTCTCTAAAATGCATTCATACAACTTAAGTGTCCTGCATGCGCAGTAGAGGACGCAATGACGTCACAAGCCAGCATGCTCTGTGTTTATGGAATTAAACATGGATTTAGTGCTGGAGCACATCTAGAAATCTTTCCAAACCTTAAAAACCTCAATCTTTTCAAGATGGTTAAAAAAAGTACTGCTCTCCGCACCATCGTCCTCCATGGCGTTTGTTTTTCTTGCTGCTTCTGTGTAGCAAGACCCAGAATAGTGACCTATGTCAGATATTAATGGTGTTCAGGTTGGATGAATGCGACCTGGCTGTTCAGACACAGGTCGTTTTTGAAAAGATCAGATTCGTATCGAATTCAGGACCAATGAGCCAAGCAGCCTGGGTCGCTTTGGAAAAAATTGGATCTGTGTTTTTCAGACGGCCATGAAAAGATCAGATCCAGGTCGCATATGGGCCAAAAAATTAGCATTTGGGTCACTTCAGGCTGCAGTGTGAACGTAGCCTTAGATGCAAACTTTTTTTGTACTGTTTTAGGTGGAGCTCTTAAGGCTAATATATCACTTCCAAAGATCCTCATGTTTGATATCGGCTTTGATGAACAATATTTTGAGCTAACGGAAGCCCAAGAAAATTAATCTGTAGATTAATAGCAGTCCATATCACTATTACAATATTTAGTTCTAATGCTGCAGGTGTTTTTAATACTGTGCAGCCCTAGGAAGAATTGCATGATGGTGCACATTTCCTTTCCTTTGCTTTACTCTGCAACATGAACACATATCCACAACATAGGATGTTTCTATCTTTAGGTTTATGCGAGTTTTGTGCATGTGAGGATGCATGCTTCAAACTGGACCCAGAGGCTAGATGATGCAAATACAAAGAAATTAAGTCTGTGATCACAGTTTTGGTGTGAGCCTGCATGGAGAAAAAAAAAGGGGTGCTTCAAAACAGTATTACAGGTTTACAAAAGGAGGACCTGCTTTTAGAGCTGTTTAAATTACATTTCAAATTTCGACATTTCACTTAAACACTAATAAACCTAAGACAATATTTAGAATATACTTTTGTTTAACATTCATTTTCAAGTTTTTGTGCAATCATTAAACATGTATTTATTCCGCTTATTTTAGAGCAAGACCAGCTGACAGGGTTTTAGGCTTCATACTAAAGTAGTCGGGTTGGAGATGCCTTTTAATAGGCATGTGGTTTGCAGCTTCAAACGCCTCATTTTCCTTAAGAGGACTTGGTGCTTAGTGTTTTTTTTAAACATCGTTTTTTATTAAGTGTGCAGAAAATGTGTGAAAATGACAAGGGTGCAAACTAGAACTGGGCAGTTAGTTGCAATTGCGATATAATATAATTAAACATAATGCAATTTTCAAATCACACATGAACTTTATTTTGGTCCTATTTCACAACAGGACACTACATTTCTTACTCCAGCCCTATATCCGTAGTTAATGCACTTAAAGAGGGGTTGGGGCCATAAAGAATGAAAGAAAAGGCTGCGCCTAGCATGGAGATCAATGCACGCAAGGAGGTGGTTAGCGTAAAGTCCTGCAACTATAGACTCTGGACAATCAAGTTTTCATTGTCCTGAAAAAGCAACTCTTTAAATAAATGAAATATCCTCATGTGGTTAAAGACAAACTGAAATAACATCACACATTTTAATATTGGTTAAAAATAATTGCAATTTTAAATGTTATTGTTCAGCCCTACTGCAAACCTAGAACTATGCTGAAAGATTTTACATTTTAACACATGGTCATCCTTTCATACATGCCACTTTTGCTCTCCTACTGCTCTGCTTAAACATGGAAAATGAATACGTAAAAGCCAAGTTTATGTTAGGTAGTTGATTACAAAAATATGAAGATTTATTCTGATAATCCATCTTCACTTCTATAAATGTGCAAAATGCTGTCGTGCGGTTGTATTTTGTTTTTGCGGCAAGATTATTAAAGTCATTCCCAATTTATTATTTTTCTTATATAAAGATGGCCATCAATAGTTTCATAGTTTGATTTAGGGATTGACTTTCAAGCATATGTAAAAAAACAAAAACAAAACAATGCATATCCACCTCCAAACATGGTGTAGGTATAACTTGTAATAAATATCCATATATCTATTATATCTTAAAATGGATATATCTATTTTGAGTTTAGGCTTTTTGTCTTATATATTAAACAAAAATACTTGTCAGGATTTTCAGGTCTGTTTTGACTAATTTAATCGTTTTGATCGCATACTAGAGTGTTTGTACCCGGCTGTAAATAATAAGAACCAACTTCAGGCTGCCAGTCGCTCGATTAGTCCCTATACCGAGTCTGAAAGCACAGATACCCCATTTATTACTGGTCTGGTCGTATGAAATTAGAAGCAAGAATCATAGCAAGAACTTGGTAATGAATGCCTGCCCAACTTGATCAGACTTTCTGTTAAAACCTGTTTGTTCCCTTCCAGGCAAAAAGGCGGTTGGCGCTTGACGATTCAGATCACCAGTACCAGTCAGAACCAGCCAAAACACCAAGAGGTAGAGGAGGAGCTGCAGCAGCAAATGGGACACGGCTAAAGACGCCCAGGAGTAAGAAAGCTTTAAGGAAACCTGAACACTTTGTTGTCACAAATGGGTCACAAGTATACAGCAGAGATTCATGATGGGTAGGAGGTGCCATGGAACCTTTGAGCAAAGCCTTTTAATCCTGTTCTAATCGTTACTTATCATTTGTACTCCAGATAATGTAGTCATTGAACTGCGTAATTGTCTGATTTAAGTTCCTTCTGCTGCCTTTTTACCACTATAGGAATATTTGAATGTCTCAGATGAACCAATTGGTTAAAGGCTTGTGTATATTAGTGAAACAAACAGTGAGTGTAGACCCACATACATGCCAACCGTACCTCACTGAACACATAAGGGCCACGGAGTTTCTGCCAAGCACCCCATTTCGCTGGCAGAGTTTCACAGCGGATAGCTTAAATTATGAATGATTTCATCATCACACAATAGTAGGATACCTGTTAGCTTAACACTAGAACTCCCAGAATTCTGATCCTACTAAAACTCCCACTGACGGTGGTGATGTCATCACCTGAGCTGCAGCCATTATGGATATGTAAACCTTATAACAAATCTAATATATATTTTTCAAAGGCTGTATTGTATGCTATTATTATTTTTGTTCTAAATTTATATCAAAAATAAATCAGTGGAGTAAGACTGTTTTACTACATAGGTTCAAAATCTGAAATTATAATTTTATTTACAGATATTGAATGATTCCCCCAAACATTTCCCACAGACCACCTTTTCACATTTATGACAAACCTAATATGAGCATTTATTTGTGCAGCGCTGAAGCACCTGGTGCTGTTTTCTGTGCCTCGCCAAAGCTGCTCTACGGTGAGGTAGGGGCTAGAAACCTGTGGTTTGCTTGCAACTGTTTTATCAGTTCAAGAATAAAATCGCTGCATAAAAAAGTGACATTCACACAGCTCCTGAAAAAAACAAATGTGTTTATATCTGATATTTCCAGGAGATCATAAATTACAGCCATGGGCCAACTTCGTGTCGGAGCTTTTACAGAATATGTTCTAATCATCTGATCAAACACATCCACGCCGACCTGTGTGTGGTCATAGTAGACTATGGGCTCTGGTTTGGCTTTTGGGTGGATGTGGACCAGTTGAGGTGTGAGCAGTGCTTGAACAAAAGTTAAATTATTGTCTGATGGGTCACTGATACGTCTGCGTTCTCCCGGGGGTGGGTGATCATCCTCGGACTCACTGTTATAATCTGAGTCGCTTCCTACCCAGTCCTCCTCATCGGTCTCTTCCCCTCCGCCCGAATCGCTATCATCAATATTTTGAAGAATTTCTAAAGCCTGTTTCATGGTTAGATTTCTTTTGAAAGCCATTTTTCCGTGTTAGCCAAAGATTCTAGGAAGAATGTTGGTTGCTAGGCAACAGTACCGAATGTCAATCATCCGAGGGAAGAAGTTACAATGAAACAGAGCCGTCAGAATGACAGCTGTTGGAGATCAGGGTAAATAACCATATTTAATTTTTAAGTTTTAATTTTATTAAGAAAACTGAAACTGAAGGAAATATAGAAACAAAAAAGTCAGTTAACATGAGCAACATAAGATTAATTTTAAATAAAGTTAATTCCCTTTAAAATGTCAGAACCGTCAAAATGATGGCTTTGGGAGTTCTAGTGTTAAAGGCACACCCTGTAACTTTTGGCCACCAGGGGCGCTAGTGCCGCAGCGCTGTCGCACAGTCAGCCGGCCAGCCTCCGGTGTCTTTTGAGGTTTCCCTGCTCTCGCACTGCTGACTTTTATTGATTGTTGAATAACAGGCTTTACACGAGTAAAAATGACATGGAGAAAAAGTCCCGAAGCGTGGGCGTAAAAGATTATCACTTCCATGTTCTACTTGTTTTGTTTTATGAAAAGTAGGAATCAGTCATATGAGTGGAGGGTCTGAGATTCACACATTCAGGCTGTTCGGTTGTTAGCTTTTGTTCATAGCCTGCTAGCTTTCTCTGGTCGTATTTTGCTTCTACTAAACATCGAAAATAATAAAGATATCTGACTATATACTAGGGGCAAACACTGCTGCTCTCTGTCGAGCACTGCCGGGGCAGGCCTGAGGATCAGCGGTGGAGCTCAGTGAACAGCCACAGCCTGCTAGCTTTCTCTGTCTGCTTTTGCTTGTACTAAATATAAAAAATAATAACAAAGATATATGAACATATACTAGGAGCAAAGTGTTAAGTTAGCAGTCTAATGAAAGAATTGATAAAAGACAATCTGTTTTACATGCGGCTTCTTCTTTCAGCCTGCGCAAACGAACCAACTCCTTTCCTTGATCGAAGGTTTAAACTTCTTCCTGTCTCAACCATGACTAGTAGTCGAGCAGGTGGGAAAAATTATAGAGCAAAAGCCTTAGCTCCACGACTATATAAGGTAGCCTGATAAACCGGAATAAATGTGAGATTAAATGTGTAATTTAGTCTGGCCCCGATGAATGAGACATTGGAAGATTGTTGATGAGAACAACCCGTTGTTTTTCAAACCATGTCTGTGCCTATTGGCCAACGCTCTGATCAATGAGCGCAACTGACTGTGACATAGTAAGAGCGACAGAAAGATGCTAGGGGAGTGTCAACAAACAGCCTGTCTGTAAAGTGGCAAATATGTCCTTCTTAAAAATGAAAGAGCGTAGGGCCTCTTCCTGCTCACGTTTCAACGAAAACCCCAAGTCTAATCCTTCCAAAACTGATTCCAAAGCAGGGGCAAACGAGAACTGTTCAATAGTTGTTTCTGCATCCAGAAATTTAAAACACATCTCTGCGTTGTGATTGGGCCGCCAGTTCTAGGGCCTGGGGCATTGATCGAGGCTAGACCACTCGCAGGCAAAAATGATTTTGGCCGCTGGTGGGTTGAGCTAGTTTACTAGGCTATATATAAGAGCCTGTAAACAATATGTTCTTTCTGGTCATGTGACCTGGCCAACACGGTGCGTCTTTATTTAATTTACATATTTGGTATTTTAAGAGAGGAGCCCCGTTTGTAACATTGATAGTCAAGCGCTGCATTTTGTCCTGAGGAATAATTTTAAATATCTCATATGTGTCAACTCTTTAGGTCACAAAGTCTGTGGTGTTCCTTTAAATAGAGCATTAAAATGGTTATTTTACATGAAGAAAGAAAATGTTGCCACGTTGCACCACGTATCTTTATTAAACAGAGTCGCGTCATCAAATGGTGAATTTTTTTCACCTCCAAATTAAATGTTTTTGTATCCATGCTGTTATATGAAATGAAATTCTCTGGTGCCTCTGTGCTGGAGCCGCAGGTAGTGTTTCTAAGTTTTAGAGTAAAATGCAGCCGACAGTCTGCAGATGCAGTCTTTAACTTTGAAACACCGTGGCTGGTCCTTCAGGGAGGCTCAGCGGTGCAATATTTGGAACTGCTCTGACAGACTAGATTGGCTGTGATCAACGGATGCAGTTTGATGGCTCTGTGCTGCTTTCATGATCTATGGAACCTCAGGGTTGTTGCTTTACTGAGGAACATTTTGTGATAATGCAGAGAAAAATTTGGTCTGCAAAAAAAACAACATAAGGAGCAGCAATTGGTGCAAATTATTAATAATTTCTGAATGTTTGTACACAGCCTTGTGTGGGACAGATTAAAATTTGCTTCCATCATTTCCTAGATTTTAAATATATATTGTTTTTTTGGAATGATGTATAAGAGAAGTATGCTGCTGTGATTGGCTAAAAGATTGAAATGGGAGGCTTCTGCCACTTGATTTACACAATTTTACTTTTAGGACGGGAGCAGAATAGAGGAAGCAAAGTAGGCACTGCTTTAAAAAATATTAGCTTTTAATGCAAAATATCCCAGACCAGATTATTTAGATGAAGCTGATTTTTATAGGTCTAAATGCTCCCCCAACTCAGTCTGGAGCCAAACTGGGTGATGCATTTTATACTATTAGGCATGAACATGATAAAACCTCATCATCGCTCATACAAGCTTACTTTCCAAAAGATTTGCAATTTTTCCACCAAGTCAGACTCGCCACCGGTAAGTGAAAATGGGGACGAGCACGTAGGACGGCCTTACGTAAACGTATCACCAGAATGATTGACAATTAGAAGAACCACTTATTTTGATGATCCACCCGGAAAAAGAACATCCTCCACTCTACCTTTAAACCCAACTTTTATTAGCTTTAAATTTCACAACTCGTATATAAGCAAGATATGTTTTTCTACTTAATCCTTCACTCCAAAAAATACAACTCCTTTCATAAAAAAAAAACATGAGTAAATTTGACTTCCATTAGCAACGTGTTCAATGGCACAAGCTTTACACCTCATGATAAACACTTTCCTTCTATCTGCTCTGATTGAGCTAATCAGCCTTTTATCTCTTAGAATCTATGAAATTAATGTGGAAATGGACTCAAGATTCTCAGATAAGGTTTTCTAACAGATAAAGAAACATTTATCAGATTAATAACAAAGGGTGGAATTAATTTCTATTCCAGTTGATAAATTCTTTTACATTTTTTGTGTTTTAGTTAATGGCGGTTTAAAAAGTCCAATCTTTATTTTAAGTAAAATACAATTATTTTGGTCTGTGAAGCACTTGAACACAAGCTTTATTCCTATATTCTCATATTATCATAATTCGGATTAATTTATCTAATGCTCTTTGTGTTCACTATGAACAATCATTACACCCTGTGAGATTTCTTCTTTAGTATTTATTTTTCTTGTACATCTTTTAGGTTTCGCATTTTTTTCCCCCTACTTGTTAATCATAACAATAATGTGTGCTTTTTCCTTTTAAACGACACCAAAAGACTTAGTTTGCTTTCACTGCTTTAGATATAAAAAGGGTAGATTTAATTTACTGATGGCAAAAATACATGATTTTGTTTGATAAATGATAAAAAGCTTGTATCTTTTTATAAATTAGTTTTGTAAATGTAAAATATAAGTTTTCTAAAGCATGGTTTTAATGTCTTGTCCGTTTCCACCTTCCTAAGCTCCCAAGTCTCCGCCTGAGAAGACACGATACGACACCTCGTTGGGTCTGCTCACAAAGAAGTTTGTGGATCTCCTCGCTCAGTCTTCTGATGGTGTTCTGGACCTCAACCTTGCTGCTGAAACCTTACAGGTGAATTCCTATTTAGAAGTCAGAACCTTGCATTGGGTTGGTGAGAAATGGGAGAACTAGGGGGGTGCTTGTAGGTAACTGAACTGAACTGGAGGGGGGACAAGGAGTGAAAAATGAAAATGTGGAGCTGTGCATGGAGAACTTTGTAGTCTGTTACTATTATGACACAAATCTTAACATGGGAGCCTTTAGGTTAACAGTTAATATGAAGATATTAAACAAAGCCCATTTATGGAGATGTTTCTTCACAGCATGCATTTTGAATTGACCGTTTCTCTCTGCTTTTGTCCATATTTGCTTTCAGGTTCAAAAAAGACGACTTTATGATATCACCAATGTATTAGAGGGTATTCATCTCATCAAAAAGAAGTCCAAGAATAACATTCAGTGGATGTAAGTGATCACAGACTTGCACTCCACCCTGTTATGTAGATGCCAAGTGAAAGAAGGCTGCTAGACTACAGTCATTTAGCTACAGCTGAGAAAGAAGCTGTTCATATCTCTTTTATTTCACCACTTATTCCATCCTATGAACTTTAGATAGGAAAGGACAGACACTTTGAGGCATCAGCTCTGTTCTTTGCTAACACTGTGCCAGTATCTTCAGTTGTTTGATAGAAAACATTGCATCACAAACAAAACTCCATGAATTTAGACAACAAACATCCTCACCAGAAAGCAGCCTCAGGTGAAACCTTGCTGTGTTTTCACTCTGCATCTCAATGCCTACAGTATTATCATCCCATTTGAGCCAAAGGAAATGCTAGCCCCTAGCTATTTGCATTCAAATCTCTGGTGCCAAAATAATGGGAAATTGTTCTTGATATCAAGATTTTCTACCACTTTACTGCCACTGACCTCAGTTTATTTTATTTGATGGACCAGCACAAAGAATACATATTAACATCTCTATACAAACGTAAATAAATCTTCCCTTTACTTTTATACCCTTTAAAAGACCATGTTCTAATGCACTTTGAGTGTTTGCACCATTCAGTGTATCAGCTGTAAATGGAAAATGCTGGCACACCTAAAAAACCCACCGTGGGACCACAGACCTATATTGACCTACATGCAAATTCATGGGTGCAATAAAGAGACTCAAGGTCCTCCAGACGTTCTTAATGCAGGTGGTAGGATTTAGGGCTAAAACAATCAGATTACTCGAGATGAATCGATTATTGCAATAGCCGCTAACTAATTTAGTAACATTCTGCATTGAAGACCTAAAAAATATTTTTAACTGCTAATATGCTCTATCCAGAACTCATCAAGTTTGAGTTTCCCCTGGTTTACTTCTGTGAAAAAAATCTTCTGTAAGGAACCTTTGGCTATTAGATTATTAATCGAAAAAATTAAACAATTTGTAAAATAGTTAGTTGCAACCCCAGCCTGGATGTCCTCTATGGAAAATTGGCTTTATGGATGACCTATTTGTCAAAAGCTGTGTAGGAGACAAAGCCACACTCTGGTGAGATGAAAACAAAGCTGACCTTATTTGCCCTCATGAAAGCTGCCATGTGTGGTGGAAAAACTGCAACAGCCTGAACACATCATCAACACTGTTAATTCTTCTCTTCACAAGCGACTAGAAAGCTAGTAAGAGTTGATGGAGAATGGGGTAAATTAATTGAAGACCAGTCCTAAGGAATGAGGATAAAAAGATGGGGGGGTTGGAGTAGAAATTCACCAGAGAGAATGAGAGGTATTGGGTTATAGAGAGCCGCTGCAGATTTTAAGATGTTCTGGGGACACCTTTGTCGTTTAAATGAATTATGGTGGAGCATGGATGCATTTTAAAGCTGCAGGACTGAGGTCCATGTGGACTGTTATAGAAAAACAGTTCAACTTTTAGATTATTTTTAAAAATAGATGAATGCATCTTTTTTTTTAATCAGTTCTTTTTGTTTTTTTTTGTTGATTGAAGTGGTTACTTTGTAACTTAATGTCGACATTATCCAGAGAGATGATCACTTTGTTAAAAAAATCTATTTTCCTTCTCCTTCTCAGGGGCTGCAGTCTGTTGGAAGTAGAGGGGGCTCTAAGCCAAAGGCAGAACCTGACAGCTGAGGTTTCTGCGCTGGGTGAAGAGGAGCAAAGGCTTGAGCAGCTCATCCAGAGATGCAGCCTGGATATAAGACACATGAGCGAGTTACCAGGCAACCAGAAATATCCTTTTTAGTTGGATTTGGATCGACACACGTGTGTGAAGATTCCTTTCATTTTTAAAATGCAGAGTTTCAGCAGGTATGTAATGTCATCAGGGTTTCCTTCTTTCACAAGGATCTCTGCTCAAAACAAACAAAAACAAACACCCTATTATTTTCTCACTGTACAACATCCATTTTAACTGTATGACTTGGATACCAAAGGTATTGATTATTTCCCAAAATAGCTACATTTCTGACATTAATTCTAGTTCCAGATGGCCGCTGAACATGTTTATATCTTACAGCTACTGTTTAATGGCGTATTGGCATAGTTTTGGTATAAAAGCAGTTCACAGGAGGAAACTCCAGACATGACGCTGAATCTGCTATGACTGCAAACCTTTCTTTTTCTTGTAATTTACTTATTAATTTATTTGGCAGGCTTTAAAAAGCAGCTAGGTTAATATCGCGATCATAGAAATCTTTGTTATGCAGACCGGTCGCCTCCGGGTGCATTGCTGCCAACCCCCCCCCCCAGGACACTAGCTTGTGCATCATTTCATGGGCATTATGCTGCCGTGTGTTATGCATAAGTTAGGCTGTCGTTGGACATAAGTTCTGGGCTCCTTATTAATACTCTATGTATATGCCCAAAATAGAAAAAATACATAGAAAGTTCAGCGTATGCCAGCGTTTAAGAAGATTCTGGGATGTTAGGATACGTTGGCTAAATTGTCATGGTGTGACGGGGGCTTTATGAAAGAAAACCAGATCAGACCAGATTCAGTTATTCATTTTTGGTAATTTATTACCAAATTGCTCTAAATCCTTGTATGTAACAAGCTTCAATAATATCAGATGTTTTCTGAAACGTTAATGCATCCTTTTGTAGTTTTACTCTAGCCTGTCCTGTGTTCATCTTGGTGATAGTTGTGTTTCTTTAACCCTGCTGTTTGCACATATGCTTATATAACGTACCAAGACATCAAACAGCTGAGGAGCCTGAGAGACCAGACTGTTATCGTCGTCAAAGCGCCAACAGACACCAAGCTGGAAGTACCGGACCCTGATGAGGTTTGTGCAAGTTCCCACAGGCTGGATGTCTTTGTTCTTTCGCTCTCCTAATCTGATGTATTGGTTGCAGTTTGCTTAGTGATGATTGACAAGAGCCACTTGTTAGTGCTGTACTGCACTGTAGGCCGTGGATATTATCTGTATTTATATGTCGTTTATATGACGTCTTTTTGTGTCTCTGTAAACTGGAATGTTTTTAACAACTCCACAGTTGTTAAAAACTGCATCCTAGTTTCAGATTTTATCAAAGTTTATTTGCTGAAAGTATGTCTGGATCTGTTGGCAATGTTTGGATCGTATTTATTAGCGCTAATTTAAGGATGACTTGTGACTACATTTGTTGTAAATCCAGTGGTTCTGTTTTTTTTTTTCTTTTCTCCAGAGTCTGTCCATCCACCTCACCAGCACCAAGGGTCCCATTGAAGTGCTCTTGTGCCCAGATGAGGAAAATGAAATAAGTCCTGTAAAAAATGGCAGCACAGACATAAATGGAAACTCACCTTTCCTAAAAGTTGTCCAAGGTCTGTTTCAGATACCAGTGAAGTACTTCACAAAAAGACTAAAGATTGTATAAATATTAGACTGTTAAGTTCATTTATAGATGGCTCTAGTTTATCCTTATAAGATAAGAGTAGATAATCTTTAAATAAGTTCAGGTTTTATAAACATTTTGGGTTGAAAAGAGGAGTCAGAGTAGTCAGAAAAACTTTTATTTGAAACAGTTGCACGGAGAGGTAACACGGAGAGAAAAAAAAATTAAAACAGGGTTTCTGTGGATCATTAAAAGTAATTAAATATTTTTTTAGATTAAGGCCTTAATTGGCATTCAAATTAATTAAATGTGATAATTGTGGCATTTAAAATGCTTTATTTAAAAAAAAAAAAAAACGATCATAAAAGCAATTTTGTCAGATATATTTCTATATGTTTGTGCAGAAGTGATACCGGTTGATTGTAAAGTCGAATGTTCGGAAAAGAAGCTCGAGGCGGAGAAAAAGCTAGAGAATGGGGAAAATGCTAATTTCAACAAAAGTGGCTGGAAAACCAGGGATTCAGGACAAGGCTGCAGCCTGTCGACTGTAAATACATAAATATATATGAGAGTCATGGGTACTTGTTGATGGCATTAAAATTATTTTTAAGAGCATTAAAAAGCATTAAATTAGAGTTACTCATTCCTGTATAAACGCTGTAAAATGATTATAGTCATGGTTACATCTATCAGTGGACAAGACGAAAAGATTTCTAAAATAACAATCACTTAAGACAACATTTTTTTTTTTGCATCTTTACTACTTTATCAGATGTTAAATCCCCTGATACTGCGCTAGTCTAGCGCTAGCGCTACCCTGTTGCACTTTTTAAATGGATGCTAACTTATTAAATAACCTGCAAACAAAACAGAAGGATGTAATATTGAAAGAAGTTTGTTAAACCTGAAACGATAAAAAAGATAAAAACGGATCATAATCTGTTTATAAGAAAAAGAACAGGTCGTTTTAGGATTCTTTAAAAGAAAACATTAGATTACCTTGATGCAGTTCATTTGTTTTAAGAGCAGGTTTCATAGATTAATCACTTATTATAAAAACGTCACAATAACTATAAAAAGCTTTACTATAAAAACGTCACTAACTATAAAAAAGTGATTAATACAGTTATGTATCTCATAATAAGATAATAAGCTGGTAAATCTCTTATCTACACCATAAATGGAAAACACTTTTCAGGGCTGTACACTTGGCTTTTTTTTTTTTACCAGGAGCAATAGGGCTCCCAAATAAAAATTCACTATGAATTTTTTTAATTTTCTTCCTTTTTTGTATTATTTAACAAGTTTGACAATTACTGTTTCATGAGGCTGTCTTTTTTTTCAAATGTAGGTTTCCAAATACAAATGCTGAATTACCTGTCTGCTTCTGCTCTTTGCAATATCAGGTAGTCCTTAAACTCAGTCCAATGGAAGAGTTGGATCCGCTCTTATTTAAACTTGTAAACCTTGTTAGATGTGTAGCTTAAATCATTAACACACAAAACGGTGTGTCCTGACACTAAATCAATTTTATGTTATAAAATTTAACTTGAAGGCAGTGACCTCCTTGGCCAATCCAGTGGGAGGGATAAAAGCCACCTTTTGTCCCCCTCTAAAGGCCTGGTTATACTCCCTGCAGCAGTGTGTCGCAGTGAGCTTGTCGCTGATACTTTTGATTTATGTTCAATATTGAAGCGTGGTCTGCGCTGTTATTCCACCCAACAACCCAAGAGGGGCAATCACGACCTAGCTTTGGGTCTAGATACTGCCGAG
The DNA here is from genome assembly GCF_000732505.1 of Cyprinodon variegatus. Lineage (NCBI taxonomy): Eukaryota > Metazoa > Chordata > Actinopteri > Cyprinodontiformes > Cyprinodontidae > Cyprinodon > Cyprinodon variegatus. Next base: position 343,581 of record NW_015150750.1, read on the forward strand.
GTGGTGAGGAAGTGGGGACAAGTGTGTGCGACAACGGAGGGACATGAGGGCGAAAAAGAGCGGGGATGCTAATGGAAAAAGGGTCACAGTGTTTTCGCGCACCTCGCTGTTCTAGCTTTTCCAACTTCATGAGTCGTTTTCCTCAATGACGGTCATAAAAACAAAACAAGCTGGTAAGGTACCAAACAGGAAATACGCATAGTGTAGAGCAGATGTAGATTTGACCAATCAGAGGCCTCCTGTCTGTATTCACCTACAATTTTGGAGAGGTGCAGCAGATTTTCTCCGGCAGGGCTGGGGGCACATTTGCATTCACAGTGACACACGCAGACAACCTGGTTTCTGAGTATAAATCAGCCTTAACTCGTTGTTACACCTACGGTATATTAATCGCAGTGCTCCCCACTAGGGGTGTGCAAAATAATCGTCATGATGATGC
>NW_015150750.1:345044-365086 GCF_000732505.1 Cyprinodon variegatus
TAGCTGTCAGGTCATGGTGTAATGTTTTGGGAAGAGAAACGTTTTATTTCGCTGGGTCTAACAAACCTGCCGGACTACTTTCTGCTTGACCAAAGCTGGACGAGAACTCTGCTCACAGGACGCTGCCAGGGGTAAGTCAGTGTGATTGCATGACACTGGTGATGGGGATGCCATACAGATTCATGTCAAAAATCCCGAACTATCCCTTTAAGCTAACACCAACTGCCCAAGGATAGATTATGCTGTCCCCTTGTCCTGCACCTTTCCCTCATACATCCTTTTACTCCCAGGTTATAATTGTTTTAGTAATCCTTTAAAAACTTTTTTTCTAGGACTGGGGTGGAAAATGTAATAAAAAACATAAATCTTCCCTACCTGTGTTTACTTCTGTGGGTCTCCACAATGTGTGCAGACAACCTTTGTACCACTTAATGAATAGTTGTTCTGTTTTGCCCCAAAACTGACAAAGTCACAACCTGGCTCATAGGATGTGACTTCAAAAAGTGTGAAAAGGGCACAGGAGGAAGGTTTTAAAATATTTTTTTTGCATTTTCCTTTAAAATAAACAAAAGCCAGGAGTACGAAGGTTAAATGTAAATGTTGAGCTTTCAACTGGGAAACCAAATAGCAAATCTGACCCTGGAGGAACGAGCATGACAGAGGGAGGAATGACGACCAAGTCGTCACGCTACTCACTGTAAGATCGCTCCACCCACATGGAAATGTGACCCGGGATGAACTGACCGGCTGCACAGCATCCAGGCTTTTTATAGGGCTGAAGGTCCATATGTGGCGTTCTCAGTCAGTTTACCTGCTGGAATCCAGCCAATGGCTGCAATACTACAGCAGCTCAGCATATCCACCAACCTGTAGGGCTGTCCCTTTTTTTTTTCAAATCAAGATGACAATCTTTCCTGTGATTGATTTATATTTTTAGGACAGGCTGGTTTTACAAAGCTGAGCAGAATTTTTTTTTACTGTGAAACAATCTTTAGCTTCGTCAGCAATTATATTGTGATTGCAGATTCTGTAGCATTTGCTTGTTTCTCTAATCGTGGGGTTTTCACTTAAAATCAGCTTTTCTATTATATTATATCTGACTTCTAGGTCTGTTTTTATTCTGTTTGTTTTTTTTTTCAGTTATATTTTACTAGCAAGGATTTGAAAGTTGAGTGATTGTGTGCTTACAATGAAAACGAGTATCATTAGTCATAATATTCATCGTCATCTTAAAATTTGCAATGTCATGTTTTCCGAATCTGAATCATCACTAAAAACTAGCGGTGTTTTTTTTTTTTTTTTTGTTGCAGATTCACATTGCACGACCACATCTCCCAGCAACTTCCTGTCTCCACCCACATCCTCCTCAGCCGTCTCCGTGACAACGTTGTCCCCCATCTCGTCCCCATACACCAGTCTCCTCCAGCAGACAGAAGACCAGGTCCATTCATCCCAAGGTCCCTTCTTAAACCTGGTGCCTCCCATCCTGGAAGATGACTACCTTTTGGGTTTAGAAGACGACCAGGGAATCAGTGACTTGTTCGACGCCTGTGACTTTGATAAAATGCCCTCGCTTGGCCTGGATGATCTCCTGTGCAGCTAGCATTGGCTGAAAGACGGAGATGGAAACGCAGAGCTTTGATAGTGTCTTTCATCCCCCTCCCCCCCTCGGATATTTTTTAACACAGGTGGAAGAAACTGTAGGTAAAGGGAATCGGCTCTCTTCACAAAGCCTTTGTACAGAAAGGCAATTTGAAGGAAAAAAACGCCACAAAACTTGGCATTAGCATCACTGTCCTGGTTGACTGTTGAGTTTAACATGGCGGCATGATCACAAAAGTCCAAATGCAGAAAAGGGGAACCATGCAAGTAGATTTTTCTTTCATTTCATAGTTTCAGGTTTATTTTTTACAATTTGGTGCGCAGTACGAAACCCCTTATGTGTTTAATGCCAAGTGTTGTGGGTGAGAGAGTAAAGAATTTTAAAAATAGATTTCATTTTATTACAACAAGGATGTGTGTTTGAAGGCTGTGCCGCTATAAATGTGGCACCCTTTTGTGCAAATGTAGAATTGTTTTTTCTTTTAGATGTGAAAAATATGAAAGGTAAGGGTCAGGAGGTGGTTTGGGGGCCACCCTCGTATGTTTGACCACCATTCTCCAAACGAGAGCCGCATGTCACTGTTTTGGTGCACAGGTGAATGTTGGGTGCTGTGACAGCTTGTCTGGAGATGGTCTTGTTGTGATAAAGTGGGGCGCTGCAAATTATAATTGTGCAATGTGTATACAACATAAAAGTTTAGTCTCTTTGAAATTGCAGAGCCCCTGTCGTGCACACAAAAAAAGCCATAACCCTTCTGAAGTCAGAGGTTTAGCAGATATGTAAACCTATAAATTTTCTGCAGTGCATAGTTTTTGAAACTTTGTCAATTCAAAACCCAAACAGCTTCGTCTTGCTGTTGTCCTGTCTCCTAAATTCCTGCAATAGTCTCATAAATTCCTGTTAAGTAAGTGTGCTTGGAACCTTTTTTTTTTCTCATTTTTAAATGTTTTAACACTTTCCAACTGAAGATCGTGAATGAATCTGATCATTTCTGCCAGATATACAAACTTATCATTAACAAAAAAAAGTATTTTTCACCCTTGGTTCTGAATAACACCTTATTCAATTTAGAAGCTGCCTACATATCAGCCCCCCCCCTGGCTTTTATCAGTCACAGATAATCCTCCTGCTGCTAGTGTTGACCCCTCCCCTCAGACTTGACTAATGTGTAATAGTGTGTACAGCATGAATGAGTTGACAGATTAAGCCAGCTGTGTGTAAGTAAACTCATGTACAGTTTTCTATTTTTTTTTTTCCATCAATGCACAAGGTACTGTAGGCTACCTCTCACTAAATGTTAGAAAATAGTAATAGATTCTAGAGGTCAATGCCATAGTGAGTGAGATTATTTGAATTCCCCTTTTGTTATAGAAGCGGGGTTGGATTTTACAACATTAAATGTTAAGGCTGAAAATACCAATGCTCTTATATCAGTTTGATAACATATTTTAAGTCATTCAAAGGTTGCATGTTTGATGTGGAAAAAGAAAAAAAAATGGATGCAATGAAAATAATTTCTAGATGATTTCTATACGTTATTTAGTTTTTGTTGGGTTAAAAAGTAGAAAATCTTGTAAAAACCCCCACAAAAACAGCTTTTCATGACTTAATTCATTATTATTTACTCCTAAAATTGTGTCGGTGCTGCTGAGCAACCGTGGATGATCACAGGGTTCCTACATTCTTGGAAGAACTGAAGTCTGATGCTTAAATTGGAAGTCAAATATTTCAATCTCCAGATTTCATTAGAAAATCATTTGGACTGAGGAAAAACTCTCTGTCTGTGGACCCTTTGAAAAAGGTTTCAAAGAAAAGGTCATGTGGTTCTTGGACTGTCTTTACATGCCAAGAAAAACTTTCTGACTTTTAGACTGAATTTGTTTTTACTGTTTTCTATATGCGATAATGGACAAATCTAGACACTATAGATCTAGGACTGAAGCTGAACCTAAAACCAAAATTTGTTGGAACTCTGTGATCAGGTCTTAAATTTTCTACCAACATGGAGACGGTTAAAAACCCTGTAATTTCCCTTTATTATGGAGTGCCAAGAGCGATTGATCGAAGAGTTACCCTAAATCTGTTCAATTTTGGCTTTATCAATAATTTTACACGAAGCATATTTACAATACTCCCCAGTTCTTGTAGATGAGCTATTTTGCATCCATTTCAAGCAACCAACTATTTTTTGTGTGATGAAAATGTTTCCTGTGTTTTTTTGGGGGGGGGGTTTGGAAAATATACTTTTCAATAGATTTACAAAGAAATGTTCAAATATTTTAAAAGCACCACTGAAGGATAGTGTTTTTTACTAGAATCGGTGACGTGAAATTGACGCTTGTTTTTCTATGGTATGATTCTGATGTGTGATTAGATCCTGCAAAACTACTTAGGATTGTTATAACAGCTCAAGTATAGATCAGATCGATATCTATCTGATTTACGAACATTCTTGAGCTGTTACCAAATACAAACCTACACATGAATATATTTGCAAATGTTATGTGGGGAAAAATAGGAAAAATCTGGCTGGATGAATATGGCCTGGTTTCACTAACCCTGAAGAAAACTAATTTGCAGTTTGAATGCATGGGTGACAGTGCTGTTGAATGTTAAGTAAACTAATTGGATGTTTTTTTTTTTTTTATGTGTGTTGTCCAGTTCTGAATTGTTTCTCCGTAAAGTTGGGATTTTTGAGTTTTGGGTGGGTTGGCGGGTCTGGAAAGGAGGTAATTTGATGCTTTTTTGTATTCTGGAAATTTGCAATGGAGAAAAAAAATAAAATAAAGCAATATAAGCCAATAATTTCTTGGCATCTCTTATTTAAATGTGTCTGCATAGTGGTGGAAAAAAGAACATTGAGAAATATTGATCTTTAAGTTCCATGCCTAAACAATGATCAATGGAGTGAAAATCACAAGTTTCTCAATTCAGTTTATTTATATAGCACCAATTCACAACACATGTCATCTCAAGGCACTTTACAGTTCACCATATAATCGATTTGACTCAAAGTTTTCTATCTAAGGAAAACCAGTTGATTACATCGACTCATTGACTCAAAGGCAATCCCTCACAACAAGCATGCTTGTAGCAACATTGGAGAGGAAAAACTCTTTTAACAGGAAGAAACCTCTAGCTGAACCAGGTTACCGGTAAGTGTGAGCAGCCATCTGCTGAGGCTGACTGGGGTTCGAGAAGATGGTGTGTTTGAAATGGAATTTAGAGAAGTGACGGCTTTGCTTCTATATATGGTACAGAAGTATAGGGTTACACTTTTCAGACACTATGCAATCAAAGAAACCCAAACTTAGAATTAGTAAGCCCCAATAGCCACTTATCAAACATTGCATTAGAAATGTTTAGAGCAATCTGATGGATATTAAACTAACTTTTCCTCCAATGTCCAAACTATGATCAGTGCTCAGTGACACTATTTATTGCCAAGTCTGAAAACCAGTAGTGTGCAACTCATGAAACGTTATAGATGCACAGCTGTAGTGATTAGATTAGATTAGATTCAACTTTATTGTCATTACACAGGTACAGGTACAAGGCAACAAAATGCAGTTTAGGTCTAACCAGAAGTGCAATAGCAGCAAGTGCAGGATAAATAATGGTTCCATAAATACAGGACATGGGTTTCTACTGAATGAGTATAGAGATGAATACTATTATAAATAATTAATATAATATATGATTACAAGTCTTATGAACTAAATTTACAGCTGGATATGTACCGAATACAATATACAGGTGGATATTGCTATAAAAAAAAGTTTTTTAGAGATGCACAGCTGTAGTTATGATTTTGATTGGAAGTTTGTGCATTTACAATCAATCTGGCTCTCATACAGAAAACACTTGATTTATGGTACCCGCCCTACCTGCTGTGAAGACGATTCGAAATACCTGAAGATATATCCAGCGTTAGTCTCTTTTATTATCCTTACCTTTTCCCCACCTTTAAAATTCCACCAACCAATTTTTTAAATTACACTTCTGACTTTAAGTTGTGCATTTTGAACTTTATCAATTTAACACTTTAGTCGGTGTCTATATGTGTAGCACAACAGCTTTTTCAATAGTAGGCTATACAATAAGTATAGTTTTGTCTGATCAATATATGCATGTATGTGTGTAAGTAGGGATCTCATACATTTTTGTGTAGTTTTTTCAGTTTCTTAAAATCAAAGTATACTTTCTACAGATTTTGAAAGGGCACATACAGTATTCCCATATTAATTGGCTGCTATTATAACAAAAATCATGCTTAGACAAAAAAGTGAGATAATATGTTTTCAGTTTGACTGAAGAATTACTTCAAATGTTTTAGATAGTGGGATAAATAATAGGTCTGGGCATAATACATACATTTATATAAATTATGTTGTTTTTTTAAGGGAGGATTGCAAATATTCCCGGAATACCAAATCAATCAGTGGTCATTCCCGCTCTGCGTATGCAAAAATAACTCCGGTCTCATTTGTCCCTCGTTGCTTGCTGTACAAATACAATCATGGCGGCGCTGGAGTTGTGAGATCTGTTTTTGTTTTGCAAATAAACCAACATTTTAATAAAAAACAAACTCTCTCGTTGGGATTTGAATTTACCTGAACTTATAACGATATTCCAACTCGGGTAAGCTACCTTGTAGGAAATGTAAGATGCGTGTTGGTAGATAAATAGAGACACGTGGGTCATAGTTAGCCTGTGCTGCTAATGGAGCTAACAGCTAGCTGATGTTTGCCTGTGAAAAAAGAATAAACTTTTCATGCTCTTACATGTTTTTTTTAACCCAGCTGTTTCTAATTACTGTCGGTCCATTGTTTGTTCTGGTTATTACTGTATGTGAGTTTTGATATAATGGAAAAAAAAGGATGAAAAGTTAAATCTGCAGCTCGTAAAACAGGTGATAAACTTAGCGTTTGGTAGATTTACTACATATTTTTATCCTTTAATGTGAATTGTGCATTTTATTTTATGAATAGTATTGGAAACCGTGAATGTCTGCATTTTTCATGTTGCTCCTGAATGTTTTTTTTTTTTTTTTTTTAAGACTTCATCTAATTTAAATCTTATCAATAAACCTAAAAAATAAACACCCAGAGTATTTATCACTAAATTTTAAGACCAACTAGTGTTTCTGCGAGGAGATTATTTGAAGCAGAAAGGGTAGAGTTACGACCTGGGTTTTAAACTAGATATTATTTTATGCTTTACATTGAGAAAAGAGGAAAACCTCTTTTCACCCAAAAAGTGATACATCAAACCTTTAAAGGGAAGAATAATATAATAAAACCAACAGTCATTTTTCAAATGTTTGCTGAATATGCCTAAAAAACACTTTTTAATGCAGTTATTGTAGTTTGGTGGCGGTCAGTATTAGAGACAATAACTGGAAGCAAATGTGGGAACAAATTTGTCCTAAGTCACTCCATACATTAAAAAAAAAATGCAGTATGACTGTTAAAATATAAATAACAGACATTTTTTCCCCACCTATAAGAGAAATGAGGCAATAGACTTGAAGTTTAGGCGGGAAGAAAGTAAAGTAAATTGACACCAACATTTATTGCATTCTTATTTATATGCAAATTTAGATTGAAGCTTAAATAACCCTATTATTTTTTCCCAAATTCAATCACAAATCTTAATTACTCAAAAAATAAAATGTATACATATATACATTTAAGTCATGGAATGGTGTTTAGACGTAAGATCTCAACCTTTTTAGCTCTATTTCAAAATATTTTTAGACTTCATTTTAGAACTCACTGTTTCTCGCTAACCCTGGTCCATCTTATTAGTTTTGATTAGTTTTTCTAAACTTGTGAACCTAGAATACTCTCCTATTAGAGTGTTACAGCAGGTCCTGAAAAGACGACTATTTTTTTTCAGTCTCTCCACCCTGAAAAAAGTTCAAAACATTTCATTTTTTTCCCCCATCCCTATTATATTGTAGAATAAATTAACTAGGTATGCACATTATATCGGTATTAATATCGGTATCAGCTAGTGTAAGTTCTTTTTAAGTACATGTATACAATTTATAAGTACATTTTTTTATTATATTTTAAAACTTAAGATTTTAAAGAAATACATCTTCAAAGTTTTTTTAATTGGGGCTAACTGGTTAATCTGATTTTGGAGTCTGTGTTTTTCATTATTTGTTTCTGATCTTTTTGGCTTTCATTCTCTTATTCTGATATTATCTGTACCCATTCATACACAGTCTTATAAAACACTCTTGGGTCTTGAATTTATTTAAACTTTCAGTTTTGGATTGTATGTTCTATAATTTAATTATCTAAACACCTACTGTGCAACCTTTACATTTTTTTATTTTTGTTTTTTTCAGATCACCATGCCGTCCGCCTGTGACTCTCTGATCGAAGACATTGAGGACATGGTGTCTCTTAATGACCCCACTCCTCATGACAGACAGTCTGCAAGGAAGAGTATTATACCAAGGTCCAGAAAGAAGAAGGAGCTTCTGAGCTCCGAAGAGCTTCAAGCAGACAGGTACTTTGTTAGCTTAGACATCCATTACAGGTTTGATCCTTTTAAACTGAAACTTTGGTTGAACAGGATGAGCTTAAGAAACAACAAAGGCTGAATCTCATCCTACTAATTACGTCAGTCTGATGGACAATGATGCTACGTTCATACCGGATGTGCTTTGGGCAGCAAAGAAGAGCCTGCTTCATTTTTGATACTTGTACCCAGTAAGGTCAGAGCATCAAAGATGTTCCTGAAGCGCGTCCAGTAAAGTGTGTCCAGATGCGCCTGATGCTTCTGCTGCTTCTGTCTTCAATGGCAGAGAGCGGCTTTGCTATATTTGCTGTTATAAGTGGGTAAAAAGTAGTTTTAATATGTATTTAAGTGAGAAAGTCCACTTCTAAACTTCATCTATGCAGTCCGTTCATCAAGATTATGATCCTCCCTTAAAATATAATTTTGCTGTTGAAGATCCCCCTATACCTACAGTGCGTTGTCACTGGGAATTCCCAGCAGCAGCTGTATCAGGGCTTTTGTTGTCTCTCCTCTAATGTTCATGGCGACTGGAAGTAGATGTTAGCAAACATATTTTGGCAGCAGGTTTCAACTTTTTAAGTTAATTTAGGCTTTAATAAACAGTTTCAGGGCAGTGATCATATCTGCATCAGCAGTGCTGTTTCCGTCTCCCTGCCGGCTCCCAGATCAGCTTCTCTGATTGGTTGATGTGTCGGTTGAGCAGCAAAAGTTAAATTTTTCCAATTCCAGCAGCTGCTGCTTGTGAATCGCATCAGATGCTTCAGCCACTCAGAAGATCACGAAGCGCTGCTCAGATTCATCAAGATGCGCTGCAGGACCCATTGATGCGCGTCAACCATAGACTTTGCATGTAAACCAGCTGTTTTTGCTGCTTCAATCACAAAGAGTTGCTAATAGGTCCTGAAAAAACAGAAACTCTGAAATGAAACATCTACATTCGTGTGGTTAGTGCAAAAGAAAATCAAAATAAGAGATATTGGTTTAAAATAATAAGAGTTTGGTTTTTTTGGCTATATCATTCAGCCCTAATTTACAGGGTTTTTACATAGTTTTTTTTTCATTCTGTTTTATTTTGTCTGAAATATAATTAAACTAGGTGAGATGGCTGATATCAGAGTAACTAAAACCCACACAGAAAAGCTGGTTGGTGGAGCTGCGAGGCAACGGTGCTCTAATCACTGTGTCCGCCACTAGGCAGGAATAAACACAAAGCAGCAAAGATCACAAGCTGCTGTAAAAAGAAACTGAAAATTATTCTCACCACTCTACCAAATCATAAGCTTACTGGAGCACGATAAAGACAATAAAACCCCTGGATGGGTGGCTTATTCTATTTCTGTTTGTAGAGCTTCTTCATCCTCATCACCTCTGTTGAAAATCATGCGGCATTTTTACGATTTACCATCTAGATGTTCAGAAAGGCATCACACCTTTCCGCCATGACCGCTCACATAAAAGAACCGCCTCTTTGTCTTCAGTGACCTTTCATGGAACCCAGATAAAATGTGTAACAGTGTAGATTTGGGCTGGTTTCCAAATAGTACCAAAATGATTTACTCTGTAAAGTTGAAGAATTGAGTATTCACTCTCTTTGGAAGTTGTCTTTAGTTGTTTTTTGGCAGAAGAGGCCCCATCTGAATGAGACTGATCCAGAAGGAGACGTACCTATAACGCTTGTGAGCAGCGTGAAGCAAGAACTCTTCTACAACTGCTGGTTGATCATTGTGTTCATGTTGCACATCAGGAAACAGTAGAGTAGCAGCAGCAGCTGACATAGCGCCACACTGCACTCAAAGCAGAATGCATTCTCTGTTTCTACTTTTCCTTCAGACTTTGTAGCCTTGATTTCAAAACAAAATCAACACTTTTATGAATATACTCAGATAACGCCCTCTTTGAATAACAAGCTTCATTTGTAACGACCTTTTTAGCTTGGCCTCCTTATGAATAGACTGTCCTCATCCGTCATGTCAGCAGATTGTGAAGCTTACCTTCCCAGAGTAAGAGAAGATTTTAAGGTTCAAGAGAGCTTTGTTGTCTATTTTGAGTTGATTACCTTAAACTATAGGTTTCCGTTATTTATTATTATTATTTACAATATTCATTTTTCAAGACGCTGAATTTTTCTCTATCTGTAAGTTGCAATCATCATTTACAAGAAATAAAGGTTAGAAATATTTACATGTCTTCTTTTGTTTTGTCCCTTACTGAACGGATGTAATGAATGAACTTATGATGCAGGGCTGCCATACTGATTTGATATTTAATACTTTGTTAATAATTTGTGTCTTTTTTCCAGTTTTATCCCTGGTACCCAGAAGATCTGGATGAAAACGTGGGGCTGCAGTCATAACAACTCAGATGGAGAGTACATGGCCGGGCAGCTGGCTGCCAGCGGATATAAGATGACCGGTAAGAACTGTGTTGTCATCAGGAGATATGATGGAAAACAATACTGACAAATTCATACACAAAAGGATGGATTTGTACTTGCACCAAGCAGAAAAATTATATAAAATAGTGTAATTTTCACTTTCTATGTAAGGCTCACACTCATTGAAAAACATGACAATAACATTAATAAACACAAGAGGGCAGTGTTGTGCTGTTTGTGAGCAGGCTGTGTTGTTTTTTTGTGTGAATAAAACCGCCTGGATTTTTAGTTTGGCGACAATTTGATTATTATTTTAAACCCCATAGATTTTTTGTTTACTTAAATGAAGATATTTAATTTATTTATTTTTATTAATGATCGTTGTTGTAGTGCAAATGCTTGAAGTTGACAGAACAACTTGGCCAGATTGCAAATGCTTAAAACAATTTTCCTATGAAACGCTTCCTTTCTTTCTAAGATTTGCATGGTTTTTGCACAGAGACCAGACATTCATCTGGTTTTATTTATTCACTCGGTTATGTGTGATTAGTTGTTTAACCGGTATAACAATGGTTTTTGTGAGCAGGAGCACATATGTGTTATTTTTTAGAGACTGAGACAAAGAGCAAAAGGAGTCTCTCCCTCAGGTGTTTTTCTCTACATGGGGTCTCCCCAGCCAATGAAGAGACATTAATCACATATTTCAAAAAATGCAAATGTGCCCATTCATTCACATGCATGCAGTCTGTATCCACAATGCCCTCCTTAGCACGAACCAACATGTTTTGTTTCCCTCGTCTGGTCATTTAAACCTCTGATCTCTCCATCTTTTCCACCTTCCTTTGTTTTACTTTTTTCTTTGTCCCATGAGTTTTTTCTGTGTTACAATGCATCTCTTAACTTAATTCCTCCTCACTGCGTCGTCTCTTACCTGCCCTGGAAAGCAAATCTTTTGTCCGACCATCTGCTGGGGATTTCCTTGTACTGTTTGTCTGTTTAAAAGTGGAATGTAAAACCTGAGGAGGTTGTTTTTCTCTATATATCTGTTCTCTGTTGCTAGGTGCATGAAGTGTGTTTTTTAATTTAATCAAAGTATACATGTCTTAAGGTTCAGTGCAAATAAAGATCCAGGTGTATTATAGATAAGGTTAGTTTGCAGTTACAAAATGAGATTTTCTTATCTCTGTATTAAGTTAGTTTCTGCTCAATCCTCTGATTTGAAACAGAACTCTGCAGTAATCACCCAATTACAGTGGTCCCTAAGAGTGTTCAGCATTTGTTTTAGATCAAAGCGTTAAATTATTTTCAATTTGCACTCGGGGGGAAGGTTCCTTTTTTCAGTACTTAATTCATAACACAGATATCTGTGCAGAACGAAAAGCACTGTGGGTCTGTAATGAAGTGATAAAGATAAAAGCAAGGGCTGTTGCGTATCTCGGCGTGGTGTCCAATATGTCCCTAGAAAAAGAAAATATAAAACCGGACACATTCAGGGCAAGGAATTCGATTGCACACATAAACAGTCTTCGTTTGGTTGGATTCAAACCAAACAAAAGAACCTGAGGAGATGGATCCTTAATTTCAGGAAACCAATCATCTAACAGTATTAACAAAACCAAAAGAAGTAGAATAAAGTGGAACGTCCCAAAGTGTAAATAGATTCCTTTAGTTGAAGAGCTCAGCATGGAGGTGAGAGAACATTGTTCTCTAGACATGCTGTGCAAAGCATAGGAACAAGTTAAACAATAATAGTAATTCCTAGTATCTGCAGGATTTATTCAAACATTTGCATAAAATCATAGCAGAGAAGCATCTGTGCTTACATAAGTTCTGTTGGTAATGTGACAAACGTGCAACAGTTTTTTTTTTCTTTTCTGACGTCAAAAAATAAAAAAATAATTAGATGCAGCCTTCTGAGCATTTAGAAGATCAGTTCTTCATCTGGAGAGGCAACCATTATTGCATAAATGCAGAGACCTGGCTTCTTACCCACTGCTTGTCAGTCAATCCAAAAAAAAAAATACAACATAAAAACTGAGGTTTGTGGTTTTAATAAGACAACAGCTGAGAAGGTGAAATCTTTTTATCTCCCGGTGTAACTCTGATAATCCTACAAAAACATAAAGACGTTGTTAGTTCTGCTGATAGCTTTCCATTTGCTTAGATTCATTTTTTTACAAACACCTCCAAAGGTTGGATCAGATGCCTTTTATTAAAACGCCAGTAAAGACACACTTCATGTAACAATCAACCAAAAGTTTCTCTGTCTTAAAATCATTAACTAAAAGTTGATGCTTTCTGTTTTTCTTGTCCCCTTACCCCCGACCCTCCTCACTGAATGTTAGACTTTCAATGCTTTCTACATTAACTACCCTAGAGTAATACCCAAAGGGGCAGTTAATCATCTTCATCACACAGAAACGTACAGAGGAACCTGAAGCTACCTGGAAACAAGTTGGTTTTGAAGCCCAGGGCTCCTGTTACTAATCATTGCTGTGGTTGGAGAACATTTTGACCTCAGGTTCGTTCTGGGAAACCAATGTTTTGTAACTGACTGTTTTTACACACAATTCATTGAAGAAAGTTGATTAGTAGCAGGTATCTTTTAGATAAAAAAAAAATAAAAAATCTGGGCATATTTGTGCATTAAGTGCACATTTTTGCATGCTTGACCTCTGCCTAAAATTAATTTTAGTTGATCCATATGAAAGGGGGTGTTTTCATGTTTACTCCATCCTTCTACATTAAAGCTAAGCTTGTAATCTAAACTTGTGCAGCATTAAAGGTTACACTTGCTGCTGAGGGAGACTCTTAACGATAGTACTGTATATTGTGTCTAGCAGAAAAGGTGTGGAGTTGTTGACCAGATTGAGTATTAATAAAAAAATGTTTTTTTTTTTTTCTCCGATTATAGTTAGTTTTGCCTGCAGTAATGGAAAAGAATAAAAATCCTGACTCAAAAGCAGACCTTATCGTATTTTCTGCTTCAATCTGTGTCGTTTTGCTGATTTTTAACGAGGAGCTTGAGGACAAAGACGCTGCCACTGCACTGAAAACATGACATCATCTCTTCCTTTCTCTCCTTCTTTATGCCTGTTTCCTCTCTTTCACATCCTTGCCCTCTCTTGTCTCCCTTTCATACTCTACTCTAAATCTTTCTTTCTCAAACTATGACATCACCTGGTGTGTTGCATAGTAGTAGTTCATAGGACAGCCTGTAGGGGGCAGGGTAGGCCCACAGAGGAGATTTTTCTCAAAGAAAACATCTCTGCAGTATCAGGATGAGGTCATACCTCTAAAAACACCTCCTATTCATAGTTTTAAGATTTTGAACTGGAATTTTTTTGCAATGCTTTTTATGTAATGTATAAAATAGAGCCACTTTTGGTGATTATTTGATTTAGAAAATGGATGTGAATTAATTATAAATAAAGGGCCTTTAAAAAAATATCAATTTACCCCTAATTCTTCACTCATACATTCTGGCTTATAGGTCCTTTTTCTTATTAAATGTATTTCCTTTTTCAGCTGCTTGTGCTTTAACACTGTGTGTATTTATTCAGTGTCTACAGCCCAGGATGAGCTTAATTATCAAAGAGATCCACCTGTAACTTTGCCCCCTCTGCACGTGGGAGCATGTTGTTCCCATGTTGATCCAAGGAGGGCACTGTTTACCCATTATGATACAACAGCATGAACAACCCTCATTTGACTAGCAGATCAATGTGCCAAATTGTGACTTCATAGAAAAGCATGAACACAGACACACGCATACATACACACAAACCCCCACCCTTCACGGAAAGTCACACTAAGATATTTTGATTGTTTTTGGCCGGTCCCTCTCCCCTCCTCTCTGCACAATCAGCTGCACACGCAGCTCTTCAGTTAGGATTTTACATACCGGTTAGGCAAAATGAGTCCCTGGTACACAATGTCAGCCAAATGAGGCGTTCACAGTTCCTGGTTTGGATGCAGGCGGTTAGAGGATCTGGCTTTCAGTGAGAGGGAAGGAGTTGTTTAGATAAGAACAACCTGGAAACTGATCTCCATATGTGATGGACGCTGCTGATCTTCATGTTTTTTCTAGTCTAGAGCATTTTTAGGGAAATAAGGAATCATATACATGTGAAGGATGCTTAAAAGATCATAATTTACTTTAATCTACTTGCATTAAAGCAATAGAAAACTTTATTATCAGCTTATATTTACTGAAACCTGATGTAGATATTAGAGCTAAAACTCTGGTGTTTGTTCTATACGGACCTCAGGCTGCACTTGCTTACAGCGCTGCAGCTCCGTGAAGTTGTGTGACATCACCGTAGAGTATTTTCACTCCGAGTGTGTGTACCTTGCATGCGTGCCGTCTCATTCATAAAACGACTCTTTCTAAATGATGGGATTGGCTGCCTGAGCACGGCGCAGCCCCAACACGCCGCGGCGTTGTAGCCAATGAAAACATACTATGCTGTGTCTGACTCCACCTCTCATACATACCCGCACACATCAGCTCTCTCTGCCCGATCACACACGCTTTCGCTCCTCTCGCACACAGTCGACGGCGTAATGAGAATTAGAGTTGCAGAGGGGGAATCGTGTGAGAGACGGTTCCGTTTTTCGACAGTCCCCGTTCTGCAAGATTACACTGATCGCCTGGTGTCTTTAAGAAAGACACTCTGTGCCCCCTTGTCTTTCCTCTGCAGTGTAAGATTCAGTGTCAAGGCTGTCGTGCCTTGGCTAAATTGGAGCAGGAGATGTGAAAGGATGAAGGAGAAATCCATCTAGGGAGGGAAGAGGGGAAACAAATCTGTTTTGGACTGTAGGATCATGTAGTAGTGTTAAAAAAATAATGGAAAAGCAGGCTGGGAGTGAAGGAGTCTGACCAATGATGTTCTTCTAGAGCAAAACTGGAAGGGGAGAAAAATAGTGTAATCAGACCATGAGACTGAGAATACATGGGGCTGGATATTTGTGAAGGGAAAGGGAAATTTCTTTACAGCTTTCTGGTTATTTATCTGATAAAACATCAATAAATAAAATGTTGCCTGGATTAAAATTCAACCTCCTGGAGTTTGTATGTAGTAGAACTACATTACACCTCAGTTACAGCTGTTAGCCTCTATGGCTTTGTTTTCATACTATGCATATAGACAGGATGGAGGCCAACTGTGAACTTTGAATTCTCCGTCAGTTTCACCATAACTTTGACTTGGCCCTTTTATTTCAGGACATGCTTTGAACTCATCCTCTCTGTGTTGGATGTTGTCCTGCTGAAAAGTGAAGCTCGTCTCAGTCCCAAGTATTTAACAACCCTAAAAAGTTTTTCTACCAGGATTTTCCTGTTTAGCACCCTATATCACCCTTTTAAAAGGGCTAAGAGTAGATTCATTAGAAAAGAAAAATCAAGAAAAAGACAAGAGCATCAGAAACAAAGAAAGACAGAAGTATAGACGGGTTGCTGAGTTCAGAGAAAGAGATTGCATATTTGTACAGGAGTGACCCATGGTTTCAGCACCACTCTACTGTAGCTTTCCCATCCCTGTTAAGATAAAAAGTAACCACAGCATTATACCCTCACTGCTCTGTTTCACCATTGAGCCGGTGTGTTCAGGGAAAGCTGGAACGTTACCTTTAGCTTATAGTTTGACATGTAGATCAAAGAGCTCAGTAGGTGACCTCATCTGAGTAGTAGTTTGTTCTTCCACCTGTTTGCTGCATTTTTTGATTGCTGCTGTCTTGCAACAGTAGCTTCTGTTTTATCCTTTACATTAGGGGCCACAGTTAAAGGGATGCAAAGCTAATGACAGTGGACAAACTCTCTACCATAACATTCAGATTTCTGTAAATCACAGAATGACCATGAGCCTCTAGGCTGTTTGTGTATCTCTTCAGTTTGGTGGACAATCAGTTCTTGGTAGCTTAGTAATTGTTCCATGTCCTTTCTGTTAGTCTATGATCGATTAATCATTGCTTCATGAGACGTTAAAAGCTTTGAAACTCGTTTTACAACCTATTTATACTATAAATGTATATCATCATTACCCTTTTTTTTTCTTAAGTTTTATCAAAAGCACCTCAGAGGCCTCCAGAGGATAGTCGTTTTCACAATAGGATGAAATTAGTTGTAGTTAATGTGTGGATAAACTCTGAAGGTGATTGGTTGCACATATCACATGTCACAGGGGATTCATGCAAATGCATGCCACACTTTTCAGATTTTTGTTAATTAAATAGTTAAAAAATGTATATATAAAGTGGTCTAGTAGATAAATGCTGATAAATGTAGCATTTCTTTATGGTTGTAACATAGAGAGCTTGAATATTAGGCATAGTACTTAAACCAAGATTAATTGCTCTAGTTTATGTGTTTGAGATTTATTTCTGTTATATAAGTGCCATCTTTATATGGTCTAGGATCTGCTTATAAGTCTTGTAATCTCTCTCTAATCCTTTAATTTAGCATATAAATTCTTAAAAGCTAAATTCAGCAGTCTAGATGAGTGATTAGGTTGACCCTGTAGCCTGTGCATGTAGGTGAGTGTTGCATCTGCTCACTAGATGATCCGTACAAGGAGACTCGTGTTGAGGCATCACCCAAGAAGCATTTTAAAGGCAGGGATTAAGGACTCCTTCCACCCTGCTTAGAAATTCCCATGAAGCAACCTCTCAGCCTCAAGTATTGATTAGTTTCAGAGAAGGAATTTTAATTCTGACCTCACTAACAGCGTTAGTCAAATTTTTCATCAGATCCAAAACAAGAATGCTGATAATCCGGATAAATTAGTTATTTTTTTATATCCTAACATGAGAGGGTACTCTGAGGATTCTTCACTAAATGAGATGATTAACAATTACTTTTCAGCAGGCAACCGTCAGTAGTAGGGACATAAAAAAATAAGGCTTTCATTTTAAGAAAGACACTCTTTTTAGTTTTATGAACTTTTCTTACATGGATTAAAAAATATTTTAGTCAAGTAAACTGTTGGAGGAAAAATCTCATTAACTAGTTTTTATTATTCCAATTCTGTTTTCCAAACCTCAGGTACTGGAGACAAAATGGGATTATTTCCATCCATAAATTAGTATTCCAGTCCTCCCATGGTCCACTCATTTGTTTACTGGAGCTTTAGTGCCTTTAAAGAAGGCAAAAGATTAACGATGTGCGGTGGAGGAAAGACTCCTTTCTTTCCCTGTCTCGGTGAGAAACGCATTTCCGATTTACTTTGGAAGCGCCCTACTGAGAGACCCTCCAGTCTCACAGGAATACAGTATTACATTCCTCAGGGGTTGCAAATTCCCTAAAGGGATATAATGGGAGAATTATGGGAGGGTGATGAGTAATGGGACAAGTCAAGAGCTGAGAGAATGGTGGTGGAGATAGCCGGAGAAAGGAAAGGACAGAAAGTATTAGAGGTCTGAAGATGAGCTTTGTTATGCTGATATCAATATTATTAGATGAAAAATGAAAAAAATACTTAATGAATTCAAACGTAACCTTAGTGCATAAAGTTAAAAATTACATCCAAAGACAATGGATATGTTACAGGTCCCACTTTAAGAGCCCTGCTTTCATTTAGTCTTATTTGTGATGCCACTTCTCTACTATAGATATTAAAATATTGTTCTAATCCTGTTAGAGAATATGAAATCTGACAGATTATAACCTTTGTTCAAGGCATAAGAACTCTAAGCAATGATAGATTTTATTTATTGAATATATTTGTCTGCTTGACAGTGTTTCAGATCAGTGCATTATTCATACAAAGCTTTGATAATTCAGTCATTTATCTATTAAAGTTCCTGCTAGAAAAAATACTTAACTCAACCTGTTTTTATAAATCGGCTGCATCTTTTGGGCATTAAAAAGCTCCAATATAGCAGTGATGTTCCTCATCTCTGTAATCTGTGCAGTTTGTTTTAAAGACATAACGCAGGTTACTGAAAGTTAAAATAAACCATCTACAGTTTCTCTGTGTGTTTTCCCTCCTAATGTTTGTTTGCATGTTTTTATTTCTTAGAGGAAAAATCTGGAGCATTTTTGTTTCCAGATGAATGTTTTACAGCAGCTGTAGTCATTTTTATGAAATGTCAGGCCTTGGTCTGTTTAACACGGTGGCGTCAGGTTTCTTTTTGTTCTTCCTAAAGAGTTAAAGAGTTGTTTTTATTTGATTAACAGAGAAGCTGGCCACTCTAATCAGGTTCTGTGGCGTTTGACGTCTCATTGGTTCCTTTTTTTTTTTTTTTGGTCTATGAATAATTATCCTGTCCAGCATATTTGAAGCTGAAAGACACGTTTTAGCCGCCCTGTTAATTTTTTCTTCACCTCTGATTTCCCTGTCATTCCAGCTCAACACAGAAAACAAATGTAATTCTCTCCATGAAGAGGAAATTAAAGCTTAAAAGACATTTGTAATTAATGTGGGAATGAAGGCTGCTGGCTTGGTAGGGAAAATAATGTGGGTCACATTGGATTTAAATGAAGGAAAGTGATATTTATGCATTCAGGGACATGTTGTAAATGACTTTTTAAAGCCTCCTGTCCTCAAGGTTTTTCCTCCCTCCCTGTCTGTGGTTTGGCTCTTCTTGTTTGGAGTATGACCTCTCCTTTCTGTTTGGGTGTTCAACGTTCAGCCATCAGTGCCTCCGCTCCCTGACCACCTGCTGGAATGGAAAGCACGATGACCGGAATGGCTGCGTAGCGATGTTCATTTAAGCCCACCTGCTGAAATAAAAGCATTGGCTGCCTCAGTGTGAGGACCAAAGTGCGAAACGAGGTGTTTGTGCATGGTTTGAAATTCTATACCGTGAGATTTAGTCAGCATTTGAAACAAAGGAATGACTAATTAGGGTTAAACTCCCAGAAGTCCTTGAACACATCGTTATCTCTGTGTACATTAGTCTTAAATGTATGTTAAAAATAAACACAGAATATACAGTATAACCCACTGCATCAGCAGTAGTTTTAGGTTGTTTGTTGCTACAGTGGTTCGGTACCTGAAAGTCGATTTCACTGATTAAAGGAATTGGCGAGAAACATTAGTACCAAAATTAAGTTTGAATGGTGACTCAAAAAGACCTGATTTTAAACAGTTTTAATAACTATTGTGGCGTTCTTATGTTTTAAGAGACGGTGATGGAAAGTTAAAGGGATAGTTCGGTATTTTTGACATGAATCTGTATGGCATCCCCATCACCAGTGGCATGCAATCACACTGACTTACCCCTGGCAGCGTCCTGTGAGCAGAGTTATCGTCCAGTTTTGGTCAAGCCGAAAGTAGTCTGGCAGGTTTTTAGGAACAGCGAAATAAAACTTTTCTCTTCCCAAAACATTATGTGTTCAAAAGAGCGATAATTTTGCATCCCAAAAACATTGTTGTGGAAAAAGTCACACATCGTTATCACTTGGTCCTATTTTCTCTCTGTTCGTATCAGTGCGCGCCGTCATTCTGACAGCGAGAACCTGACAACAGCCATGTCTCCCTCCGCCTAGCTAGGCGGAGGGAGACATGGCTGTTGTCAGGTTCTCGC
>NW_015150750.1:365231-379836 GCF_000732505.1 Cyprinodon variegatus
AGACAGCAAGAAGCCTCCCAGATCTCCAGATGCATTTGAGATATCAAAAAAGTACTCCAGAGTGTTGTTCAGCTTGGGGGTGAGTAGAAAATGAAGGCTAATCATGTTTTGGGTGTACTATTCCTTTAAGTTAGAATGATGACTCAGAAAGACCTGATTTTAAACTGCTTTAATAACTATTGTGGCAGTTTTATGTTTTAAGAGATAGTGATGGAAAGTTAAGCTTGGTTCATGCTTGTCTGTGAGGTCCTTGTGCCCAAATCACATCATTCTGGGCTCCCCCTCCTCCTCGTGAGGCGGCAACATGGATAGACTTGATAGAACCGCGCAGATTTGGACAGATTTGCGTGGCAGACTTTCAGTGTGATCGTGCGTCATTTAGTCTACAGGGGGTTATGAGGGGCGATCAGCCTCTCACGACCACCTACCAATCAGGAATCGTGAGGCCCAGTCGTGGGCAAATCGCTCACTGGGCATGTGCAAACAAGGATTCTTCTTTTTCTTATTCCTCTCAGATGTAAACAGAGAAGCATGGCGGGGGTGCAATAAGTGAAATAGAGTTCTGTCTGTAACATTGACGGACTTTAGTAGCCACGTTTGTTCAGCCATGTCTTCGTCCAAATACATTACAAATTTGCACAAATTGCAAAGTCAGTGTGTTTCACTCTACTGAGCTTCATTTTCGCCTTCTCTTTGTTCAGCTTCTGGATAGACGAGTCAGAGCAGCTCCATCTCACTGCGGAGCTGAGCCCGACGTGTTACGTACAGTGTGAGCAGATAGATCGTATCAGAGAGTTGTGCTGCATTTGCATTGTGAGCTGTGAGCAGTAGCTGTGTGGAACGATTGAAAAAATCGCACAGTGTACACCCGGCTTTATGCATTTTATTTAAGAAATAACAGTAGTAGCAAAGTTGTTCGAGGAGCAAAAGGATAAAAACAGACTGGAGGAAAAAAAAAACATGAATCGATACGTGTCTATTATTATTATTTACATCCCTAGCACCAGCTATAAACTTGTACAGTGCTTCTATGGGGAACCCAATGTTCAAGTGTGTCTCAGCCTTTATGTTGTGATTTTCACTGATCTTCAAGGCTGCTTGTAGAAATGATTGATAAAGGGTTTAACTTAATGAAAAAAAAAAACATCATATTTTTTTTTTTTTTACATTCTGCATGAAGACGTTTATGATACGAAGGTCACACATAACCTTTGGATTAAATGTTGCTATGTAAGCGGCCTGTCTTTGTAAGAAATTGCATACATTTTTGCTTAATCTTAATGTAAATGAATGAATAAGCCATATTATAGGTCTACACTCAACAGCCGAGATATAAAATGTATTTATTAACTGTATAAATAAGCAGGGATTTTTCTGTGAATCATGGCTATCCAATTATTCTTTAGAAACAAGCTGAAAACCTAGAATATAAGAAACTTTTGCAGAAAGAGATTTTGTAAGATTATAATTATGTGGTCATTTAATGGATCAGACTATTACTAGTCTAGGGACTGTCTTGTCCAAAACCCACAGAAGTAATAAATGAATGTCATGCTTGACCACTTTCCAGGTGGGTCTTACTTTTCTTTCAGGCTGTGAACCTCTCTTCAACCTTGCTCTCCACTCATCCTGTGGTTCCATTGGCAACATAAATCAATACGGAGTGAAGTTAGCAGCATAAATACAAGTAATGTTTCGCCTTGAAAGAGATCGATCGCAACGCATTGATTAAGCATCAAACATGGCCGCTGGTAATTTCCTGTTGTGCTGCATGTGACTGTGTTGGAAGGTGAGTGATTGAGTTTAGTGTTGTAGTCTTAGGACAACGGTAAACAAGACGGGAATAACAAATTAAAAGGCTTTTAAATAAACTTTGGGTTCGCCTGAAGGGGAAGATTTTTCTGTTTAGTGTTATTTTAGTTATTTATTCTGGGCTGTTGATGTAGTGTGAATTATTTTTATTTTTTTTCACCCTTCCAGAAGCTGATCAAACGATCCGGCTCATTGAAGCACGCACATAGGGAGAAGTGTGTGAAGTTTCTTGATAATCAGTTGCTTTCCACATGGCAGACAGATGGCTCTTCTAATCTCTCAGGCAGACACTGTCATTCCAGATCTGATGATTGCTGTGCCTTTGCAAATGTTTGTGTATCTATCCTTCTATGGTTTTCCTCAGTTGAACTCAATAAATCTATCTGCACAGAGCTCCATGCACGGCTGTGTGGTATTCAGCTGTTTGATGCTACTCATTTTACAGTTTTAGTTGGAGTGCTTCCATGCCCTTGTCATTAGTCATGATATATGATTGGTAGTTTAGCATAAATATTATGACATGTTTCCTTACCCAAACTTTGACTTTTCTTTGGTCTTATTTCAGCCATGCCTCGATTGGCTGAGTTAATAATGAGGTTGTTAAATATTTGTTTCTCTTTATCACAAACTGTACACATTGGAGAGAGGAAAAAAGGCAACACTTAAAGGTTGTTTATAGCTTTTCTCAATTTGGTGATAATTCATAATAGTGAGTTTTCAATTTAATGCATATGTGCATCTGTTTTTCTCTGGGAATATTTATTTCCAGCGTGGAACCAAGAAATTACAAGGAAGTTGACATTTATTCAATTTATAATGAAAGAAATGAGAAGTTTGGATGAAATAAACTGATTTTATAATTATTCTCCAATAATCTGCTTTATTCTCTTTTAATTATTCCAGTTTTTATTCCAACTATTGTTTTTTTAGCAGCCAAATCTGATCCTCTTACACCTTTTATAATCTCATTCCAGCGTTTACTCTGCAGGTTGAATAACATAGCTTCAATTTTTTTTTTGCAATACAATCAGTTTGAATGTTTTCTAAAATTTTACCAGCATTCACACTAATAATGAGGAATCTGCACACAATCTTTACACCATTATATCCTGAACTGTGATTAGAATCAATGTAGGATGTGGTTCATGGTAGATAAGGTTTATTTACAATGTTCCATCAAAGAAAAATGAAAAAGAGGAATTTGCAATCCCCCTTTTTTTTTGGTAGTACCTAGGTTTTCATTGCAGTAAATGCCAACCCTTCTTTCATCACTTGCATTTGTATAAAAGGAAATCCTAATAATAATAATAATAATAATTTTGAAGTCCAGTCATGTCGAGCTGTTGGATCCAGCTTTAAGCATCAATAATGGCTTCATGTAGCAGAGGAACTGTGAAGAAAACAACAGGATTCCTGTTGTGACCATGAAGCCTGAGTGACAAAATGACGGTTGGCACATGCTGATAATTACATATTATGCAAAGAAAACACATGATGCTCAACAATCACATGTGTAACATAATTTTTTTTAGATGTGAAAGCAACAGCACGTTGTGCCAGCATCTCATGACATCAGGAGTATTGATACGTAGGCAGTGTGACTACCTGTCTGGGTGTATTGTAATTCCCAGGCAGCACGGCTGTCTCGGCTTGATTTAGTTTCTCTGACCTGATATCTGATTAACGAGACTCAGACGTGTGTAGGAGCTGGATTAGCATATAAAAAGACAGTGACAGGACATCAGATAATTCTGACGCCATCTGTTTTTAATGGAATCTGTTAGAGGGAGAGAAGTGTGTGTGTGTTTAGTCATTTGTGTTTGGACCCCACCTACAGCTCTGTTCTTCTCTCTATTGCCATTGCAAATGTTTTAGCCTATTTGTATTTTGCTCTGCAGATTTTGCCCTTTTTATTTTCTTTCTCTGAAAAAGCCCATCGATGTGGATTATATCAAAATTGCCCCATTATTAAACTTTATTGATTAGGAGCCAAATTTCCCAGCATATCAATTTATGCCGACCCCACCTACTTATGCATGCTTGTTTGTGCTCACAATCATGCAGCACTAATGTAAAGGCGCTTTAGTGCTATTAAATTGCACCTGTTTCAAAGGATTATCCATTGGATGTCAGTTCTAAGCTTTTACAAATCAGATTTCAATAGATTCTGCAACCTTATAGTGCAGACATCAGCCTGGTTTGCAAACAGTACATAGAGTGCATGCATTCATTTAAGGCTGAGCCATTTAGAGGGCATCTGGAAATGCAACATGATGGATTAAGAAAAAAAACAACATCTTTTTGCTTTTCGTTAGAGAGGAAAAGGGGAAAAACTTGGGCTTTAAAACCAAGCAGAAAACAAGTAATCTGGGACATGATGCTTAAATGTGGACTGCTTCAGTAGTTTGGTATATAGGTAATGGCCTTCAAGCTGCACTAGCACTTTGTTTAGTTTCTGTGCAGTGACTGTTACTGGCTTCACACTCTGAGTAGTCCACTTCGTCTTATGAAATGCTGACATCCACGTATTTTAAACTGTTCCGCTCTTTGCACACCAACAGCTCTCTATGCGTTATTTTCTGAGTGAAATCAGAAGGAAGGTGTGCTGTAGCTTGGAAGTGTTTCTTTTAGATGTGGTGGTACTGCAAGAGGAAAAAAAAAAAAGGAACGCTGGATTTTGATTGAATGTTAATGATTTTATTGGACCCACCAATAAGGAGGATCAGAGAATTTAGAGGTGCATATTATAGTTGTGTCTCTGAACTCTGGAGGAGATGCATGGATTGGAAACTATTACAAAGTGTTTTTTTTTTGTTTTTTTAAGCTCCTCATGCATCGCTTACACAGTGTCTACTGTGTATCACCTCGTTAAGTTCCCACATGATTAATGTTTTATGAGCCAGCTAGATCATTTTCCTTTTTTTTTCTCTGGAGGATATCATGTAAACATGTTTTTCTATGTGTTAAGCTTTCTAAAAAGTTTTCTTGTCTTTCTCTGCCCTTTGTTTGTCTCCTAAGACTTTATTCCAGTTAGTTTACATTTAAATATAACCATTTGCTCTTACAATCCTGCTCTTTTGTTATTGTGACTTAATTTCTGCATCAGTTATTGATTAGAGCTGACAATGCTGCTTGATTATAGTGGTAAAATAACTTTTGCACAGACTTTTCTCTTCATCCTTTCCTCCGTTATCTCTGTTGGTTCGTCTATCGTCAATCATTGATGGGTTATATTAAAAAGTGAGAGCATTGGATGAAGCACACATGAGCAGGCTTCAAATCTAACACGTAAACACTGTCTGTCTGCGCTAATGCAACAGAACAACTGTTTTCTGTAGTGCAAGAAATAAGGACTCTGCAAGTTTATTTGCATACAATTTGCATATGAACCCCAACTGACTGTTTTTGGAATGCCAAGAGGCTAAATTCAGTATTTATTACCCAGGCCATAAAACTACTTTTCACTTTTCTGCTGGCAATTTGCATCTAATTTGCATGTCCCATAGCTTGGTTCTGGGAATAAGGGGCCAGATGACCTAAATTGTTTCAATTTCACGTGGAAATAAAAACACAGAGGAAGGTCTAATTATTACTATTAATCAAATTAGGACGGTTTATGTGGAGTGTAAATCTGAACGTGTTTCTGCAATAGGAGGCTGATGCTGTCTGCTCTATATAAGGTGAATGAAAGCGCCCCAATGAGTTTTTTTATTTTGTAAAACATTTTTACTGCATTTGAACTGTTTTCCAGTTTTAATTAAACCACCTGAGCTCATTATTTCCATGATATCTACAGCTATTTGATGGTGTGTTTTTATAATAATTAAAGTTTCTGCTTTGTCGGGTGATAGCTGGATGCTGTGTATGAGTGACCCTTGTTAATGTCCTGAATTCATTTATAAAGAAAACATGAACTGGGTTCCATTAAGTGGTGTCCTGGGGCCACAGATGGTTTCAAAGTTATACCAGGGTGGGCAAATCTTTTTGTTTGTTCACCCTGACTGAGTTCGTATGAACGCATTTGATTTGACTCAGATGAAACAAACTGTATAGTTATATTATGGAGTGAGTCTGAAGCAGGTATGTTATGGAGTCTAGAAGCTGCTGGAACTCAGCAGCCTGGAGGCCATGTTTTAAAAATAAAACATAGACTTTCCTCACTTTGTTTCAAACTGTTACTCCTGATTTTCAAAGTATCGTTTTATTGATGATTCTTGGTGATTTTCCAGTAACAATGAATCTGCCATGTTTAATGAGTTTAGGGTTAAAGAAATTTTAACAAGAAGGAAAGTGAAATGTTCAAAAGAGGGCAACGTTGCTGTCTGGAGGTTCTTTGTCAACTGTGAACTAATGTTAAACTGGAAATATTTCTACCTTAACTACTTGAAAAGCAAAGCGGTAAATTCATTTTTTCTAATACAAATACAGATATCAAATTTTCACAAAGATCTATGTTAAAGACGTACAGTGACTGTTTTCAAGGCAGCTGTACAGCTGATTGTGTAGACCAGGCATCCCCAAACTCGGTCCTCGAGGGCTGCTGTCCTGCAGGTTTTAAGGGTTTCCCTGCTTTAGCACAGCTGATTATCATGAATGCAGTAGAGCAGAAGCCTGTTAATAAGCTTTCAATTAAAATCAGCTGTGCTGGAGCAAGGAAACCTCTAAAACCTGCAGGACAGCGGCCCTCGAGGACCGAGTTTGGGGATGCCTGGTGTAGACTATGGACTGAGACTAAGATTATTTGGGTTAACTATAAATATGAGTTTGACTTGCTGAAAAAGAGACAAAAAAAACACTCGATTTTTTTGATTCTAGATTAATTTGCTAATTTAATTGTAGATTCTGGTTTGAGGTTCTGAAAGAGGGTACTCCATGTTTTATTCCTCAACTCTAGCTAATTTTAGTATTGTGTTACAATGAATAAGGAACCTATAATAATAAATCTACCAATATTTTTATTTTGTGAAAAATTTTTCTGAATTTTAATAAAATCAAACCTCTAAAAAGATTGGAAATATGCATGGAAATGTGAGTGAATCCCAGTGTTTCTATTTGATTATAACCCTAAACCGCTGAACAGTGAGCCCGTCTGCTGAGTAAATATGAAGTGTCACTATTCCCCCCCTCCAGATTAACTAACCAGCCGAACACGTCTTTACTTTCTGGGTATTGTCTGTTTAAGTACTGATCCTTTCAGCTCCCACCACCACAGTTTCTTTTACTCTGGCTGCAGCTGCCATAGTTCACATTCAGCATTGAACTTGGCTCTATTTTCCTTTCATAGGACAGGTGAGCTTTTACATACAGGTGGCTCCTACTGTTCTTCTTTTCTTTAGCTGGCTCTCAGTCTTTGTTTCCCATGCAGGTGACAAGCGGGAGATACACACACGAACACTCCTGCGTACGTTAACACTCACACACAACACAAACACGGATACTGGTTTTGGAACTTTTAGCTCTTCTGTCATTTTTTCTGTGTACAGAACAAACCGAGGTGTTCTCTTGGTTTTATCATGCCTGTAAATGCATTTCTTCTTTAAATCCTTCATGAACCTACTCCCACAGAGTCTCACATGAGGGGACAAACATCCTATTTAATATTAACTGCCATCTCCTTGAGCAAACAGCAAATATAATCACATTTGTAATGTTGGAGAAATGGTGTGTCAATATTTGCCCGCTGTGTTATTGTTGTGAAATGGGGAACTGACTGTGGTTACAGTGCTGTGCATGAATTTGACAGTTGGCTTTGAGGCTCAGGCACACCTTCGCTTCTGCCTCCAGCACACTTTCATTTTTCAAAAAGAGATCTTTGAAATCATATCTGATGCCTGAATATTTGTTTTTTTTGTTTTTTTCCCTCAATAGGTAAAAGAACATTTCTGTATCTAAGGCCCCATCCAGGTGGGGATGAGCCTATGTGTAGTAGGGAGGAGTATTGGCAAGGGTATTCCAATATGATAGGTATCGCAATACTTGGATCACAATATAATCACAATATTGCGAAATCGCAATATATTGTGATATTATACCCAGCTAATATCAAAAAGGGGAGTGGTGGCGTAGTGGTTGGAGCATTGCACTTGGGTCTCAGGTTCTGAGTTCAAGTCCCACACACTCCCACGGACTGCCGCTCTGGCCATCCTTAAGGGCAGATTATACTTCTGCCACCGCACACATCAAATGTCGCTTGGGTCTGGTCGCGAGCCAGTTTTGCTGGCATGCTTCTGCACCGTTGGTCTGGAATTTCTAGGGACGCACATAGGGATGGGGATCGAAACCCGGTTCCATCAAGGACCCGGTTCCACTTTTTTCAAAACCCGAAAATCAATAACGTTTGGGCTTATCGATACCACTGTGAAATGAATCGTTGCACCTTGCAGCAGATCTCAGTTATGATGTGTTTACAAGTGTAGAAAAGGCATATTAGACCTATTAGGCCTCTTTATGAGGAAAATTGGCAGCTTGTAGTCATCAGCCAGTTTAGCTGCTAACAAATTAGATAATTATTCCCCCACCGAGAAAAAACTCATTGACATAATTATGATTTATCAAATTAGTAGAATAAGAAAGATTTGTCTTTTCAATACTAGACATTTGTTTTAGCAGGAATGTTTTAAAACTTAAGATCCATTGTTTGCAATAGTATTCAAAGGCTTTGTACTAATTGTTTTTGCTAGAGATATACAACAGTTTGAACATTTTGTCATAATTTCGTTGTTTGATATCTATGAATTACTGCTTATAGACAAAAGCAGAACTCGCAAACATACATAATAAAAAGAAACGCAGTAAAAAGATTTTTAGCCAAAATGGTAATAAGCTGAAACAGGATCTTGATATCGCTCTAGCTATTGCATCTTCCCTGTCCTGAAACTAGAAAGTGTTTCCATGTGTCATGTCTCACTCTGAGGTGTGTTTTAACCTGAAATCCCTGCTATATTACTCTGTCAGTCAGTAACCTTCCTGCTCTTTCTTTCTCCCAAACACACTGACTTCAGTGCCCTTGACTCTAATAATCCCTTTCTCACTGTGTGAAATATCTTTTCATGTCTGCACTGATGATCATAATGGTTTTCTGTCTGAGCTGCAGACTAGTGATTGGCCCCAATTATCGCATGAACCTGAGGCTTCAAATCATCTTCTCTTTGCAAGGTGAGACATGTAATGGCAAAAGGCCTGGTTTCCATCCCGTGCTTTTATGCAGCTCAATAAATCACATTTAATGTCCATTTAAGATCTTACCGACTCGACTGCCAGATGTTTATCATTACTTACCTCCGTTGTACATGTCGCCCCAGAAGGCCTCCAGTCTTCTTTGGCAGTGACGGCTTTGAAGCATAATAGTTCAAAAATAATCTGTTGCTTTACTTTATGTTTAATGCATAGTGCCTGATTCCAAACCCACTTCAATCACAAAGCTTTTGACTTTTAATATTATATATTGACCACTTTAGGTAGTATTTAAACACCGATCAAAATCAGTAATTGGATGTGCGGCTATTTGTGGTTCCGTTGTATTGATTTCCCCTAGTTTTAGCCTCAGAAAAGTGTACTTGTGTGGACTCGGGTGCAGCCACTGTGACTTTCTGATCAAAAGTAAGAGAGACAGATCGACTCCATCCTTTTGCACCATGAAAACACAACCCTGCCATCCAAATTAGCAGTTTTCTTGACTCGCAGCATTCATCATTCCTGCTCCACTTTCAGTTGAACCTGGCTGCTATTTTTCACTAAAATACCCTCACTTAATCTTCTAATACCGTCTCTTTTCAGCGTCCTCATGTTGCCACATCTCTCTGTTTCTTCTGCATATTTTAAGTTTTCTCGTCCTCATTTTCTCCAACCTATCTGTCTTTAGTCATTAGATTCTTTATTCATCTCGACTCTCTTGATTCTTTCCCTCCCTCTCAGCCCTCCCTCCTTTTAGCTGCTGTCTCTTACAGCTTCTATCTGTCAGACTGACTCTAACTCTAACAGCAAAGTACCCTGAGTCGTTAAGGACAGTGGAAAAATCCCAAGTGAATAGATCTTTTGGAGATGTTGTCAAACTGTTGACGTGAGTGCTATCGTGGACCCCTGCTGTGTTTAACTCTGTGTACCCTCCCTCCTTCCCAGAGTACACAGACACACTTATATCCAGCTCGATCCGCCTTCTGAGTAAAGCTTATGAATACCCCACATAGTATCAGAAATTTGAATTTCAGACGATTACCTTTCATGGAGAAGGAATATATTGTAGAACTCATGGTGTGTTTGTGTGTCTGATGGGAAAATGCAGATGGAAGAAACGACAATGCCCAGAGATTCTGATGCCTTTGGAAAGTCCATAAAGCAACCTGTTCCAACAAAACTAATCCTTTAAACAAATAGGAAAAGTACAACTTACTACACATTTGTTCTTATCACAGCTATATATGTATTAATTTTTTTAAGATCA
Source organism: Cyprinodon variegatus (assembly GCF_000732505.1). Classification (NCBI taxonomy): domain Eukaryota; kingdom Metazoa; phylum Chordata; class Actinopteri; order Cyprinodontiformes; family Cyprinodontidae; genus Cyprinodon; species Cyprinodon variegatus. The sequence goes on from NW_015150750.1 coordinate 375,484, forward strand.
AATATTGCATACCCTAATATGCAAGCTCTTTATATCCTTCTGCATTTAGACTTTCTGCAGAATATTGTTTCTGCCAAACTATTGCCTATAGGCCTTCTGTTAAGAAGGTATTGATATAAAGCTGGGAGCTGGATGTGAAACTGAAGGCACCGTTTCCTTTTAAAGAAGCAATAACTAAGAAATGTACCATTAAATTAACCAAAATCATTTGTCATCCTTGATGGAAGTTATACTCTATTAACAATCAGTCCTCTGCATCAATAATGTCTTTGTCATGTTTACTCCTTATTTCAAGTAAAAAAAGAAGTACTCTTCAAGAAGAGAAGGAAGAGGATAACAGAAAATAAAAACAGTAAACAATAAAGAAGTTGGACAGAACCACGTGTGTGTTACACAGAATTTGAACAGTTTATATTTATTTTTTATTGTTAGGCCAGATTCATGTCCTGGTATAGTTTCCCATCCTTTATAAAGGTCAAATTGTGATTCTTCTTTTTTTTTTTTTTTATTGTTTAACTCCTACGAGTTTAAAACTTTACAATAAAGAGTTTATTTTGGAGAAAACTGTACCAGTGTCAGGATCACAATGATGGCCCTTATTTAGTCTAATGCACCATTACAGAATCCTATGTTACAGCTTAAAGTTTTCTTCCTCCATCATCTGTCATGAACTGTGTTGTGTGGAAACGACACTGGATGTAAGCAGGATGCGTTCAGTCTGAATGAAGACAGAGCTGGGCTCTCTGTGATGATGCAAAACACTTTGATTTGTTTTCTAAGATATGGCATAACAATCCCATTCTCACTTTTCCTTTTTAATTTCCTCTAGAAATCAACATTTAAAGAATATTGTATGTGTATTGATAACTTGAACCATGTCCAGATTGTTACTTTGTAGTAAGTATTCAGTTGTGATTGACAGGTTGTAGCATATTGTGTGTGTGTGTGTGTTTAGTCAGCCAGCCTCTCTCTAATGACGGTTGATTGCATTATCATCCACAGCTGAGTGGTTGCTCACACAGCTAGACGGATAGACCAACTGCCAAACCCTAAGGCCCCTCCGTGTGTGTTTTTCCATGTGTCTGTGTGCGCGCCTGTCTTCTTCTTAATGTGAATGTGCCTGTGTGCTTGTACGAGTTTTGGCTTGTAAAAATGTGATTGGAGGTGAAAATCGCAAGTCCGCTAAGACCCATTTACAATTTGCCACGTCAGTGAGGCAAATATAACAATGCACGCATGTGCACTCTTACACTTAGTTTTTCCCCTTGGAAAAAAACCTTTTAGACTGAAATCTTGTCTGTTAAGAATCCTTCCTCCTGAATAGAAATTCCCAAGATGCTTTGCGAACACACCGACTCTCACACGCATGCTGTGGAAATGTAATCCGGCACACAAGGAAGTATAGCTTAACAGAACTGGATCCAGTTACATTTTAGGCTACATGTGATCAACTGAATTCAGCCTCTGGCTGCTTTAATCGTCATGGATGTGTTGAGTTTGACACTTGCGACGGTTTTAGGGCTTAAAGTACTAATCAGATTAATTGTGATAAATCAATTATTGAAATTATCGTCAACTAATTTAGTAATGGATTAATCATTAATTGGACAATAGACAGTTCAAAACTAACCCACTTTGAGCAGTAATTTTATTAGGATTGTATTCGTTTAAATGGGTAAAACTCATCTTTAAGGAACCTTTGGCTATAGAACAGTAGCGTACTTGTGACTCCACCACACGCTCAGCTGGTGTGGAGCTGCATTTCACCTCATGTTAATTATAGTCTGTAGATAATACTAAATTCTAGCCTGGTAAACGAGCCCCACCCGCCAGCGGCCAAAATAATTTTTGCCAGAGTGGTCTAGCCTCAATCAATATCCCAGGCACTAGAACTGGCGAGCCAATCACAACGCAGAGATGTGTTTTGAATTTCTGGATGCAAAGCGGGCAGGGTTTTGAGGGCATGACAACAAAGCTGCATGACGCTGGAGAAAGCACAAGGAGGATGGCAACAACTATTGAACAGTTCTCGTTTGACTCGGTTTTGTAATCAGTTTGGGAAGGATTAGACTTGGGGGTTTTCGTTGAAACGTGAGCAGGAAGAGGCTCTATGCTCATTTATTTTTAAGGAGGACGTATTCACGGCTTTACAGAAAGGCTGTTTGTTTATACTCCCCCACCAGCTTTCTGTCGCGCTTACTACGTCACAGTCAGTTGCGCTCATTGGTCAAAGCGTTGACCAATAGACACAGACATGGTTGTTCTCATCAACAATCTTTAGATGTCTCATTCATCAGGGCCAGACTGAATTATACATTTAATCTCACATTTAGTCTGGTTTATCAGGCTAAATTTAATTCTTACTAAATTTATATTTTGCCAAATAAAACAAAAAACTCTCCACCAGAGCCAGCGGTACTTCACACACGGCTATGCTGAAAGGGCAGCTTCAGACGGGCTACGGTAACCCCCTGGCTGCGGTTAGCCTCGGAGGTCTGCAGGTTGCCGTGGTCCTCTCAACATAAATTTTTTAATTGGGCATTAAATCTGTAAATGGGCCATATAGTGGTGCTTAAAAGCATAATGTTCTCACCTCAAATGATCTAAAAATTAACTTTATTAGAACAACAGCAACAGAAAAGAAATCATGTAATTAATACTCTGAGCTCTGTGAGCGCTCCCCTGGAAGCTGCTGCTGCCGCAGTGCATGCTGGGACAGCTGTCAATCTCAAGAACAGACAAGTCTGCTGTTGTGCATACACCGTACAGAGGGAGGGGTGAGAACAACATCTGGGGACTTTGTCCGTTCTCGGTCCTGTGTTCTTGTTTATTGGAACCGTACTAAGGCTGAAGCTGATGAGGTTTTTTCGAGTACACGATCACATGAGAACGCACAAGTACACATAATGAGAAAAGGCCAGTGATTATTCACATTCCACGTCTTTAATAAAGGTTTACACTTTTGTGTTATGGGACGTTTGTATTGAAACTATTATGACATTGCATATCAACAATTATTTCAACATTAAAGGGAATTAAATAATTATTTTTTTAAATTAAGGTCCTAATTGGCATTAAAATTAATTAAATGTATTAATTGTGGCATTTAAAATGCTTTATTTAAAAAAAAAAAGATGTTTATAAAAACAATTTCGTCAGACATATTATATCACGATATATTTGCGTGGAACTGCTTCCGGTTGATCGCAAAGCTGTATGTTCAGAAAAGAAGCTTGAGTCGGAGAAAAACCAAAAAAAGGGGGGAAAAAAGCAAAAAACAACAAAAAAAGCGGCAAAAAAACGAAGAAGGCAAAAGACGGCAGCAGCCCCACGACGACCACCTGGTGGCAGCAAAAAAATCACTAAGAACAGCATTAAAAAACATTAAGTTAGAGTTATTCGTTCCTGTATAAACCCTGAGTTACAATTATGCAGTCTTTGCTGGAAGTTGTAGTAAGCTGCTATTTTTCAGCAGCTTGTCTTTATAAATATACTTAATGAACGTCTATGACAACGTCTGTGTTTTTTAATGGTTCTTTTAGGAGACTTTATTATTGGGAGGTCACAGCTCTGCAAAAAGCAATGATGGTAAATTGGACACATTTAAAGCAAAATGAATGACAATGAATCATTTTATATAGTTATTAATACCTAAAAAATGTATTCCTTTCTATATTAAATTGACTAATTATATCTCTCTTCATTTGAGCACTTCAGTTCTTTTTAAACATCCTTCATGTTTATATACTTTTAACATGCATTTTCAAGTGTTGATTCAAACTTGGATTTAAATGTTTTTAATAGTTTCTGTTGAGTTATAGTCAACACAATGGAAATTGCTGCTGACCTCTAAAAAAAATCTTGAGAAATACAGTCGTGACAGTGATCTCACTTTTTTCGATGTATAACATTGGTGAGTGGGTCACTGCCCTGCCCTGCCCTCCAGTCCACCTGTCCTCCCTGCCTGTAAGCCTGGCACTCAGCTGTCTGGTCAGCCTATCAGCCATACATCCCTTGTTGGCTCAGTCAAGTGTGTCTATTCACCCCTAAGCCACCCCTTGCCCTTGCATGCTTCCCCCAATAAACACGCAGGGCAGTATTTCCCAAGGTCATTGTGTTCTGTGTGTGTGTGAGCGAGTGTTGAGCAATTTCAGAGGGCAGTGGAGAAGGAATGATGGTGTGTTTGAAATGTGTGGGATGGATGGAGCGTGGAGGGCAAAAAATAATAAGAAGGAACTGTGTGTGTGTGTCTGTGTGTGGGGGGGTAATTGGGGGTGTGTGTGGGATTGGTTGGAAAGTGGGTCATGGTGTGATTTGTGAAGCACCAGGAGCATCATATTGACCCGCAGGGCA
>NW_015150750.1:379846-391403 GCF_000732505.1 Cyprinodon variegatus
TTCGCCTGTCTGCTAGGCTCAAGACAACCGCGGCTGTCTTGACGGAGAAACCAGGAGAACAGCTGTGCATATTTACGACAGTGCACTTTTACTTTCGCCCTCTGGGGGGAGCCTCGCTGGAAAATCAACACCGGTTGCATAGTGTACCTTTAACGTGTGACGGTTTTAGGGCTAAAAGTACTAATCAGATTAATCAATTATTGAAATAATCGTCAACTAATTTAGTAATCAATTAATCGTTAACTGGATTATAGAAACTTTAAAACTAACCCATTTAGAGCAGTAATTTTATTAGGATTAAAAAAAAAAATTTAACATTTTGCATTTAAGATGAAAAAAATAAATTTTGTTTTTCAATATATTCTATTCAGAACTCAAGTGGAAAGGTTTTGGTTTAACTTCGTTTAAATTAGTAAAAAATCTTCTTTAAGGAACCTTTGGCTATCCAACAGAAGCATACTCGTGACGCCACCACACGCTCAGCTGGTGTGGAGCAGCATTTTACCTCATGTTAATTATAGTCTGTAGATAATACTAAATTCTAGCCTACTAAACTAGCCCCACTCGACAGCGGCCAAAATAATTTTTGCCTGCGAGTGGTCTAGCTTCGATCAATATCCCAGGCGCTAGAACTGGCGGGCCAATCACAACGCAGAGATGTGTTTTGAATTTCTGGATGCAAAGCGGGTGGGGTTTTGAGGGCTTGTCCACAAAGCTGCATGACGCTGGAGAAAACACAACAAGGAAGATGGCAACATCTATTGAACAGTTCTCGTTTGACTCAGCTTTGGAATCAGTTTTGGAAGGATTAGACTTGGGGTTTTCATTGAAATGTGAGCAGGAAGAGGCTCTATGCTCATTTATTTTTAAGAAGGACGTGTTCGCCACTTTACAGACAGGCTGTTTGTTTACACTCCTCCACCAGCTTTCTGTCGCGCTTACTACGTCACAGTCAGTTGCGCTCATTGATCAGAGCGTTGGCCAATAGACACAGACATGGTTGTTCTCATCAACAATCTTCCGATGTCTCATTCATCTGAGCCAGACTGAATTACACATTTAATCTCACATTTAGTCTGGTTTATCAGGCTAACTAAATTCTTACTTTTTTCATTTTTTGGGGGAATAATAATAAATCAGATAAACACAAATAAAAATCATATTTTGCGAAATAAAACAAAAAACTCGCCATCAGAGCCAGCGGTACTTCACACACACGGCTATGCTGAAAGGGCAGGTTCAGACGGGCTAAGGTTACCCCTGGCTGCGGTTAGCCTCGGAGGTCTGCAGGTTGCCGCGGTCCTCTCAACATACATTTTTTAATTGGGCACTAAATCCGTAAATGGGCCATATAGTGGTGCTTAAAAGTATAATGTTCTCACCTCAAATGATCTAAAAATTTACTTTTATAGAGCAACAGCAACAGAAAAGAAATCATTTAATTAATACTCTGAGCTTTGTGAGCGCTCCCCTGGAAGCTGCTGCTGCCGCAGTGCATGCTGGGACAGCTGTCAATCTCAAGAACAGACAAGTCTGCTGTTGTGCATACTCCGTACAGAGGGAGGTCCACGTCTTTAATAAAGTTTTACACTTTTGTGTTAGCGGACATTTGTATTGAAACTATTATGACATTGCATATCAACAATTATTTCAACATTAAAAGGAATTAAATAATTATTTTTCAAATTAAGGTCCTAATTGGCATTAAAATTAATTAATTGTGTTAATTGTGGCATTTGAAATGCTTTATTAAAAAAAAAATGTTTATAAAAACAATTTCGTCAGACATATTATATCACGATATATTTGCGTGGAACTGCTTCCGGTTGATCGCAAAGCTGTATGTTCAGAAAAGAAGCTTGAGTCGGAGAAAAACCAAAAAAAGGGGGGAAAAAAGCAAAAAACAACAAAAAAAGCGGCAAAAAAACGAAGAAGGCAAAAGACGGCAGCAGCCCCACGACGACCACCTGGTGGCAGCAAAAAAATCACTAAGAACAGCATTAAAAAACATTAAGTTAGAGTTATTCGTTCCTGTATAAACCCTGAGTTACAATTATGCAGTCTTTGCTGGAAGTTGTAGTAAGCTGCTATTTTTCAGCAGCTTGTCTTTATAAATATACTTAATGAACGTCTATGACAACGTCTGTGTTTTTTAATGGTTCTTTTAGGAGACTTTATTATTGGGAGGTCACAGCTCTGCAAAAAGCAATGATGGTAAATTGGACACATTTAAAGCAAAATGAATGACAATGAATCATTTTATATAGTTATTAATACCTAAAAAATGTATTCCTTTCTATATTAAATTGACTTAATTATATCTCTCTTCATTTGAGCACTTCAGTTCTTTTTAAACATCCTTCATGTTTATATACTTTTAACATGCATTTTCAAGTGTTGATTCAAACTTGGATTTAAATGTTTTTAATAGTTTCTGTTGAGTTATAGTCAACACAATGGAAATTGCTGCTGACCTCTAAAAAAAATCTTGAGAAATACAGTCGTGACAGTGATCTCACTTTTTTCGATGTATAACATTGGTGAGTGGGTCACTGCCCTGCCCTGCCCTCCAGTCCACCTGTCCTCCCTGCCTGTAAGCCTGGCACTCAGCTGTCTGGTCAGCCTATCAGCCATACATCCCTTGTTGGCTCAGTCAAGTGTGTCTATTCACCCCTAAGCCACCCCTTGCCCTTGCATGCTTCCCCCAATAAACACGCAGGGCAGTATTTCCCAAGGTCATTGTGTTGTGTGTGTGTGTGAGCGAGTGTTGAGCAATTTCAGAGGGCAGTGGAGAAGGAATGATGGTGTGTTTGAAATGTGTGGGATGGATGGAGCGTGGAGGGCAAAAAATAATAAGAAGGAACTGTGTGTGTGTGTCTGTGTGTGGGGGGGTAATTGGGGGTGTGTGTGGGATTGGTTGGAAAGTGGGTCATGGTGTGATTTGTGAAGCACCAGGAGCATCATATTGACCCGCAGGGCAACTGTCTGTCTTTTTTTTTCTCTCTTGTAAACCTACAGACACACACCATCCTAATTGTCTTTAGCTCTTATATATCATCTTTCACAACCAAAGAGAATAGAATCAGATACGCTACTGATCTGTTATTTTACATGGTATTTATTTTACATGTAGAAACAAACTGTATAGACTGACAGCTAGTGTAGATAACAGTGACATATCTCCACATTACCTCATATACTTGATGTAAAAGCAAACATTTCATTCAGTCAGACTCTGTAGATAAAATGGTAATGATATAGTTTACATTGTTCATACATTTTATAGCTGGCAAGGGAGATGGTTTGCAAACCTGTCAAATAATCTGAAATGGGGAAAAAAGAAATTGAAGCTCTAGTGAATATCATTAGTGAAACTGGGGTTATTTCTGGTGCATATCTATAATAGTGAGGGAACTTAAAGGGACCTTCATGAAAACTTTATACTGCTTGGACAGCAAAGAGTCTGGCTTTTTGTTTTTTTTACCTACATAAATATATAAAATCTGCCTGCGGTGACTTTTCCTGAGCTGCCAGATATCAAATGATAGATTATCTATAATGAGCATTTGAGATGCCAGAATGCTCAGTGGAGAGCAAACAAATATGTTTCGTTTTTCATGACACCTCCATAGGAAGTCAGCAGGCAAAAAAAAAAAATTTTCTTGATGACAATCTGGACATATTTAGACCATAGGAAAAAACCCCAAACGATTAAACGGACCTTTAATTGTGTTTGTTAGCTTTATAGCTTTTTTTTGAAGTAGTGAATTGTTGATGTGTGCAGTGAAATATACATCTGTGCTGTTGCATGACGTAATAAACAAATACAATTTTATTTGAATGCCTTGAATTGAAGTAAATCATTTGATAAAATAAAAAATAAGTAGCTTAATGAATTAAAGTATACCAACATGTAGCCGTTTAGCCTTTTCCGCCTAACTTGTTCAGACCTTCTTTAGATAAAGCAGTTTTGTATTGTGAACTTAAGGCATTACTGTAAGTATTGTTTCTGTGGTATTAAATATTTTGATAAAAGAGATAAATGGTTAGGAAAAACCTTTAATCTCCATTGTTGCTCAATAAATTGGTTGATATTCACTGTAGACGTTTCTGCTCTTCTACAGATTAGATTAACAGGCCTATTTGGACAATTTACCGCCGATAAAACATTTCCTCTGATTCACAGATACAACTCCAAGTGTACATCTACTGAATCAAGAAAACATTTAAATTACAGCATTTGCATGTTGCTTTGTCAATATAAAAACGTCAAATCGCACGAAGCTCACTGTCCAAATAAACATAACCCTCGATGAAACTGAGGTTTAAAAAGCAATAACAGACATGGTTTTTATTTTACTGTATTTTCCAACAGGAATTTATTGTAAGTTAGTGGTGCAATCCATTATCACTGTTAACACAGCCCCCGTTTCTGGTTTGAAACGGACACTGAAAATAAATTCTTACTCATAAGAGGAGGAAGTTCTTTGAGAGAGGAAGTCAGGTCAGGTTTATCTTGAAGCCAACTTTATCTTTACTGCCTAACAGAGAAACATTTGGAACCAAAGTACGGCTGAATATCTTTTTGTATGCAGACAAAACATTGGTCTGATCTTCACAGCTCTGGTTTTAATTTGCAGAGTATGTTAACATGTTTGAATAAAACTTGAGTTTGTGCAAATAAATGCCATACTTTTCAGTTAAACTGTGAGCAGCATCGGTTATCAGCGGACGGCTGACTTTGATTCACAGTTCAGAGTTTTGTTTGGTACACATGCCTGCATATTGTTAATCTCTGACTGGGCAGCTGAGCCGGATCTATGATTCCATGGGGGGAAAGCTGCTCACACCTTTGGGTAAATTGACTTCCACCAATGCAAATACAGCAAAAAACAAGTATTTTAAGTTCGTTAAAAAGGAACAACATTATTGCATATCAGCATGATCACACAATCATTCATTGTGGTTTAAGAACCAAACAGTTGATTTTCCCATCGCTGTGGGGTGCTGCTTCTCCCTGGCACTGTTTCCACTCCCCTGACTAGCCTCTGCATTCATGCATTTATTTGTTTTTCCATCTCTGACCCATACATTTATTATTTTTTCCCATTTCTTTCCCAATGTGTAGCTGCAACTCTCTCTCTCTGACTGTTATTCTAGCTATACTTTTTTTATGCACCTGCTCCCACAACTACTTTGCCTCATCTCCATAGGGTGCAGTGTGATTGGAATGTGTTATGTATGACCCTCTGTATATGTATACCCAAACATACACACACACACACACATGCGCTCAAATACTGACCACAGGTGCTGGATCCACAACATGCCAATGTCTCAAATAATTCAGTCATAACCAGGAATGACCTCCCGGATTACATCTAGTCCTGCCTGTGGAGATGTTTTCCCACAGTATAAGATTCTGTTTAGGTCTACATATACCCAGACAGGTTGAGGCAAAGTTGGGTACCAACATATACACACAGTGGTTATTATACTAGGGCCAAAAGCTTGACATTGAATGTTTTCTTACTAATTCCCATTCAGCAATAAAAACCCAAACACTGTCTCTGCTGTGGGCAGATGAGTTCTGTAAAGGAAGATGCTAATAAAATATAGACAGTCTACTATTACTGCTGCTGAAGCATAGTGTGACATTAAACATATAAATAAAATATCAGTAGAATATAAATCCTCCTTACTAAAGATTTTTTTTCTATTTATTTTGAAACTTTTATATGAGAGCCCATTTGTATAGACTAATCCAGTTAGAAGTAGGTATAACACCACACCCTGCTGGAGAGTATTTTTAACAACAGATGCATTGGTTTGCACAGTTTTACCCTCTGGGCTCATTATCAGATAAGTCAACAGTTTTTATCTACTTTTAGTTCTAGTAAAGTCTCACACGCTCATATAATCTATGAGAGGCAAAAAATAAACAAATGAGCTTCATGCAATTGGTTGCACGTCTATGCTTATGCAAATCTTATGCAAATAGGAGATTACCAAAATTTTCCAACAGTCCAACATGATTTTTATGTTGTGGAAACTTTTTTTCTGCTGAGTCAGCAAAGGCTGCTTTCTCATAGTGTGATAAAAGTTGCTCTGATGATGGAGCCATGTATTTTATGCAGCGTTTTCCCTAAAGGATAATTATTTCTCTTATGTTTTTGTTTTAAAAGACTGATGTTTTCTCACCAGGCTCATAGAATATATAGGTATAGTGCTAAATCCTTGGCAGAAGTAGAGCAATAGGATTTTTTCAGGGCTTAATATGCCTGTATGTACTGGAGCTATTCTCTGAGTGCAGGTTTTAATCCTTAATCACATAATTTGTGATGAGTGTTGTGCGTGGGGTTTGGCAGATCTTTTTTGGTTTGTTTTTTCTCTGTTTATATGATGGTGTGTGTTGCATACACTTAAAACTGGCAGTGAGCTTGTTGTTGGTGGTCTTAAAAAGTCCCTAGGGGTAGAGAGGAAACAGGAGTCGCACAGCTGAGATTCCTCCCAGCGCTCTATTAGATGTTTGTTTTTTATTTTTAGAAGAATAAAAAAACATAATCTGCATCATCGAATTGAATTTATCATGTAACATATTTTTTATTTTATATATATATATATATATATATATATATATATATATAAAAACATAGTATTTTTCTACTCTCCTACCATGTTCCTTTCTACCATTCCACCCATGTAAATACACAGAGCCCTCCGCTTTAGGAACCACTATGTTAGAGAAACAGAAGTGTCGGTTTCCTTCAGGCACTGTTCTGTTTGATTGTTCCCTATTTTATAGAAAACAGCCAGTGTTTAGTAGACAAGCAAATGCTGAGAAGACGACTTGTTTGGTTTGATATGCTCTGCTGCAGAGGAGGAACGGCTTTCTGTCAATGTTGCTTTACTCATCAGTTATTATCCTGATCAGTAACTAGCCTTGAGAAAAACATCCGATTGTTAATGAATGTTCACCTTAATTGAGCATTTTGTCAAAAGCACTGAAATATCAATTGACCCCTCGAATATCACAGTCTGTTTTATTTCAGGTTTAAATATATTTGAATTCAAATGAAACTTTATGGTACTGAGCTTCTCTGGTGCAATAAAAAGCTTTTTAAAGCCCCAAACCTCTTAGTGTACAAAGGAGCCTGGACTGTTTTTTTTTTTTTTTTTCTTCTTTTCTTATTGTTCAGGAATTGATGTTTAAAACTGCGCTTAAAATAAATGCACCTTTGTGTGTGCTTTTGGCCTCATTTTGATGTCTTTCTACACCCATAGGACCCTGTCCTCAGAGAGCAACAGTTGTTGAGATGTTGCTACACCTTTAATGTTTGACGTTTGCATCCATCATCCACAACCTGCTTGTAGGGTTGTGAAAGCTCAAAGTGCGCTACACGTTTTATCAAAAATGTATGATGCGTTAAGTCACTTAACACATCACTGGGCACTGGGGCTGACGCCTCTGTTGTCAGAATTTGAGGTGTTTCTCATCTTAAACAACCACAGACTGAACTCATCTTGATGTATGACAGTTTTTAGCCTTTGGCGCCTGCTGAATTTAGAGTGAGGACATCAGGTCTGTAATATAACTCTTAGTGAATCTGTGCATACATGGACATAAGTGGTTGCTGATCATACTAAAAATATTTTATATTAACAAGTCAGTCTAGATATTCTGATCAGAAGGATTGGAATCAGGTTATAATCTAACTTAAGCTGGTTATATATAACTTATCTGTCAGATGAACACCTTTGAGCATCAAGTTATTCTTATGTGACGCATTTCCGCCTTTAGTGGCTTGTCGCTGAGGCTAGCTGTTACCAGATTATTCTGACGGACTTGCTTACATCACATATTTGGTTGGTTGTTTCATTCTAATTACTTTTTTCCATATTAACCTTGCAATCTGTTTTTATGTTTTGTCTTTTAATCAGATTACATTTTAATCTGTAAAATTTTGTGTGTGAAATCATCAAATCAACCTTACAGGCAGAAAAACAAAGCTCCCTATTGTCTACTATCCAGTTATTTCTAGTTGGAAGGGAAACTGTAGTTACATACTTACTGTCGGTAGAGTATTTCTCTTAAGCTGTATGACTTTATATATAGCTACAAACTTAGCACAAGCGCTCCAGGCGCTAACGGAAGTGGTAGCGTTGTGCAACACAAAAACCCTCCGGCTAGACCAGTGTGCTGCGTATTTAACAGCATTGCTTATTACAATACAATAAATTTAGCAAAGCTTCGAGGCAGATAAATTTCCTCGAGGATTTTTTGTAATCGAGTTACTCGAGTTACTCGATGAATCGTTTCAGCCCTAAACAATAACAACAAAAATTAGGTGATAAATTAACTTAGGGGTTTCGTTTTTACCCCTGGAGCTTTGATCCTGTTCGGTAAGTATAAAAGCACAATCAGACTCTAATGTACACCAAACTACTGTGGCTTGAAGAGGTGGTCTCGGTTCGGCTCCAGATGGACTCTGATGCACACTTTTTGATGTCTTAAAACAACTGTACTCTGGCCCGATAATATAAATATATATCATGGGCATATATTACCGTTTCGTGCCAGATTAGTATCTCATTGTGCATGTTTAGGAGATTTAATCTGCACCTTCTCCTGAATCGGGTAGATATTTAAATTCAGCATCTCCAATGCATCAGCATATTTTATATAAGCAGCAGCCACACTTCATTTCCAAACAATATAATTTGCCAGCAGTAGCACATGCAAACCATATAGAATAAAAGGCAAGCGCTAATAAGGCTTTTCAAGTACTGCGGCATTTAGTCCCAAGTGGGAAAAAAGGGGCTGACTTTGGGTTGGTCTAAGGGACACAAAGGCTCAGGTTTGAAATGAAAAAGAAAAGGCGTTAAAGGTTCTTTTTAATTAACCGTGAATAATGTATTATTGCTGATTTGTCTTTTTGTTTATCTCTCTCTCTGTCTGTCTTATCTATCTTATCTAATCTATCTATACCACTTGGCTTTTGTTGGCTCCTGTGTTTGTGTTTCATTTTTGGCCATTTCCATATTTTTACCAATCTAAACTGAACTTTGTTTCTGCAGATGACCCGGCAGATGCAGACCTGTGGTTGCTCAACAGCTGCACCGTGAAAAACCCTGCAGAGGACCACTTCAGAAACTCCATCAAGTATGTTAATAATAAAAATAACACAGACCTCCTTCTTTAATGCTAAGCATCGTTTATGGTCATTTGAAGACCGTTTCTAACATAAAGCAAACAAGTTCTGAAACCAGAGCCTTTCTTTTCATTCCTCCCTGAATAGCAGGGCATTACAATGATGGTGTGTGTAATCTATTTATTTGTTTAATATTATGAGCTGACATGATGTAGCTAAATGAACGTTATCAAATGATCTTTTAGAAAATCTATGCAACCAGTGCAGAACTAAACCTGAATACATGCAATTTTTTTTTGTACCCAAGAGTAAATCAAGATTCAAGACCAAGACTAATTGCAAAAATGCAACTAAGATCCTAAAAATTCCCTTAGACTTCTCGGGCTTCAATTTCAGCTTTCCCGTAAAAAAAACAAACAAGAATTGTTTTCTAAAGGAGACTAATTTTCCTGCAGAAACTTATATCAAACCCTGTGTGGTCGACCTTTTGAGTTTCAGTTTCAGACTCCACCTACTCATTGTTTCCAGAGGTGGTGCACACAGGGAGAAAAGGAGAAACTTGTAAGCTTTTGCATAATCACTGAGAAATTGAGCTAGAAACTGTTTTGCATTTTGATTAATTTGGCACGAAGCACACACACCTGGCAAATACATGCTCATGTTTCACATGGAGCTGCATTTTTTATTTTCTTTAAAGTAACTTTGGAGTATTTTACTGCTTTAAATTGGTCCCTCACTTCCTCTCACACTGCTGCAAAAAATCTAATGTACTCACCGAAGAGTAAAAATCAAGTGGAGGCTTGGTGAAAGCAAATATTTCACCTAACAAAGGCATTTTAGTCCCTTCTTGCTTAAAAACAAGGAAATATAAATCTCTACCTTCATTCATCATTTTGTTTGGGGACAACTGTTAAATGATTAACATTTACAACCAGGTTTGTAGGCATTAAAATCAAATTTTTTTTAATGCCAATTATTTGTCCTACGGAACATTTGTACAGATAAGTACATTCTGCCAGTCTCTCTTCAACAGCAACATCTGTATGCTCACTTTTTTCCCTCTGCCACAGCATTTCGTATGCAAAATAGTCAATTAGAAAAAAAATACAAAATAATAACACTCTTCAAGAGTTTGAAAATGTCCTCTTTGTTAGTGCCCGACTTTTCTTTGACAGGAAATCACCCAGCTGTAATGCTAATGCAATTAATGCTCTATTCACCAAGAAGAACACACACATACACACCCTCACACACGCATGCATAAGGGAGGCATAAAGTTTCTCTGCCTTTCATCGTTCAGTACTTTCATGATTGAGAAGCAAAATGAGGGGGTTCAAGATCAGAGGGAATCCAAATGGCCACTTGTCATCACTCTTTAAAAAAAAAAAAAAGTCTTTGTTTTTCTGAGGAGGAGGCAGGCATGCTGGCTGCCTCACACTCGATCACACGCTGGCCATGATGCCGGCGCCTCCTGGTACCACAAACTTGTACTTGAATTTCATGTGTGTTTGTACAGGCGGGCGTCAGGGTGGGACAGCATGCTAAGAATTACTGGATGGGGAGTTTGTCCACAAGAACCCGAGGCCCCAGCTACTCCACTTCTGATATTTTTAAGAATTGTCCCCAGTGTTTAGGATTATAGTAAAGGACAAGGTAAAATCTGCGTCAGTAGAAAGATATCAACATTTACATAATCAAATTTAGGATATCAATCAAAGCATGGCTTAAAGCGGTGCTTGGATAAAGATTCTTCTAAAGTATCTATCTTTATGTTCTTAAGCTGAGGTTGGAAGTTAATTAGAAATGCTGTCAGTTAAAGAGACTCTTTGATAGAAGAACCCATAAAATCTGCACAACTGTTGTTGTTTCCAACAACAGAAGGGTCTTGCTACATTTCATTTACTTACACATTGCATGCTTCAGCACTTCTGGTTATTGTTTTTTATTTTTATTTTTTTTAAGACAACAACAACAAAACCGAAAATTCCCCACCAGGAAGGAACAACAAAAAAACAACAAAAGACAGGAAGAAACCACGAGAAAAAAAAGAAAAAAAAGAATACCAGAAAAGAAACAAACAAAAAATGCAGAAGAGGAGAAGAAGAAGAAAAGAAAGCAGAAGAATGAAGAAGGTGTCCCTATGTCCTCCAGGAGTCTAAGCCTATAGCAGCATAACTAGAGATAGCTAAGAGTTTAGATTTTTGTTTTTCAGAGCTTCATAAATATTCATATTCCTTTAGTCGTTGGTGAAGATTCCCAGTCATCCATAGTTATTCCAAAAAAAAGGATGGGCTACTGTATAAAACCTCAAACTCAACACTATTCCTGACATTTTGAATTGAAAAAGCTTCCTGGATGGGAAGCGACATGTCTTCAAACTTGCAAACAAAGTCCAGTGGTTTGTT
>NW_015150750.1:391679-403149 GCF_000732505.1 Cyprinodon variegatus
CTGTCTGTCTGTCTGTCTGTCTGTCTGTCTGTCTGTCTGTCTGTCTGTCTGTCATACTTTATAGTGTAGACAGATTCATTTACTTTCTATTCTTTTAATGATCTTTTTTAATCCCCTCTATTAAAATATGAATTAAGATTTCTCAAAAGAAGTGTTGCTTGCTACTAAGTGGGTTATGAAACTGCAAAAGGATAAATCTGACATGTAGCTGCAGAAATGTAGGAAATGTACGGTTGATGTTATTAATATTGTATGCATAGGCAGTGCAAAGGATCTGCCACAAACTGAGCTTAGATAACTTTCTGCTTTATGAAGTGTTTTTTTTCCCTGAACAAAGTCTTCATGAGGATAAGAGCCGCAATCACTGCAGATAATGCCCTTTTTGGCAAAAAGTACCCATGTTGGAGTGGACTGGATTGGAGCTGTTGGTGGATAGATGCCAAGGCAGCTTCTGTAAAGGTTTTTAAGGCTGTTTGCATGAGTGCAAGAGGACACTATCAGTATGCATGAGGTTTCTTTTGTGTTGACGCTGTCTTTGTGTATGTTTTGGCATTGATGTGTTTGCATATTCTGCATTTGCAAATATCACATCCATTATGCTACCTTCTATGCCTATCCAAATAAACCCATTTAAATTGATCTATAGAAGATAGGGAAGTGTTGCTCAAAGATTTGATTTATTTGGTGATGATAAAGTGAATAATATTTGCTATTAGCCTATTTTATTGTGTTTCCATGTTTTTTTAAATATAATTTTTTTTATCAAGGCTTTCTCAAGCTTCACTTTTACATCTGATTTAATCACACATATATATATATATATATATATATATATATATATATATATATATATTTACATCTGGAATTTTATTAAAAAGCGCAAAGCATAGAAGACAACCTGAATGCTAAAAAGTTAAATATAATGAGGATTTAGGTTTGCTTGTGTGTTCCTGTGTGGGTTTTGAAATGCCAAAATCTATATCGTAATTCAATGTCAGAGACCTCAAATCAATAGATGCTGAATGCATTAAAAACAGTTGCTCAACAGCATGTTATTAAGCGGCTCAGTTTCGGTGTGCATCTGTGTATGTGTTGAATTTCTCCGCTTGGCTGTTTCTCCTAATTTGTATGATCAAGGGAATGTACGCTAAATGAATAAGTTCCTAGCTCTGCGCTCTGTACGTCTGTTTTCCAAATACACCAATTCCCATGTTGTATTTACATTCCTTTTAATATAGTTTTAATATTCATGAACTAACCATAAGAAAGGAAAATCATTTATGGTAATTAAAAAGGGATTCCAAATACACAGAATGAACTCTTGAAAGAAGTCCTCCTGAGCTCGTGTTATGCATTAATAACCTATGTGTAGGCTGGATAGTGAATATGCATAAAGGTCCCAAAATCACAGGACAGTGTTCATCTGTGTTATTTTAACTTAAGGTTGTTTACAAATGTTTACCCTTGATTGTGTTGACTGTATGCTGCTAAGATATAATTTCAAAAACGGGGCAAGGCCTGATATGTTGGGTTGGCTGAACCCAATATTTATAAAAGAAGAGGAAAGAAAAACAGGAAAATGGTCACACATTTCTACACTACTTTGTTTCATATTGTCACACAAAATGATCTAAAAATAATTTACATTTTTTTTTCTTTCAATGTTAAATAATTAGTGGTGATACTATAATTTTTTTTTTTTATTAAGTTGATTTCAGGGTCTTTAATTTATTGAAATGAATCATTAACCATAAAATCCACAAAATAAATCACCTTTGTAATTCAAAAACCCATTTTCCTCTTCAATAATAAACAAATACTGATATAAGCGCCACACCACATATATATCGTTTTAATCCAACTATTTAGGATATTTAACCTTCAGATTGGTTAATTGAGTGACTCGAGTCAAAGCCGAAATAGCACCGGACATGCGATCTGGTTGGTTTCGGGGAGCAAATTGCTGGGACGGGCTTATAAGCAGTTCATAATTGCTTGCAATTCTAGTTTCTTTCTTTTTCTTTTCTTTTTTTTTTTATACAAACCCTGATAATTTCTGAGCTTCTTCTATAGAAGTGTTAACAGTACACAAACCTTTGTTATAGGACAATCCCATCCCACAAAATATGTAGCAACAAGGCATACAATATTGCCTGTAAATAGAAGATAAAGTTTTATTTCTAATCCTGACTGAACTGCGACAGTACAGCTTTGCATCAAGCATTTGCTCTTCATTGTTCAGCATTTAATTCAATTCAGATTTTGATGCCACTGAGGCCGCATTTTCTCATGAAGCTTGTTACTCACACAAATAATCCATATTCCTGGTCCTAGTTCCTTCCTACCTGCCAGCACAGTTTGGATATATAATGCTGATCTTGGCGTCACACGGATGCATTTCCGCTGTTGCTCGGATATCCATACCGATTTGAGGTATTTGGTAAGCGCACCTCACTGCAGAAGTTGTCAGTTCGAGCATTGAGTGATTTAAAGCTGCAGTATTGCCAGTGGACCAACACCTGTGATCATGTTTGTGTGTCAGGTTTACTAGTTTACAAGAAGATTTTAGTATCTATTTAAAGAAATGCAATTATTATTTATTATTATTACATGTTAAAATGATTGTAATTAATTAATCTTACCAGCCCTAGAAGTAATAAATGCTATCTTCTCCCACAGCTTCATTTATTTATCAACGGCAGGTCCACTGATACTGAAGATATTACACCATTAATGGTTCTAATAAACAATAATCAAGGAGGAAATCTAAGCTTTACCACAGTTTGTCATGGTGCCTCACTCTGCTTTTGAAATTATAAGTAAACTCAATCAAGTTTAGCTTTATTTTTAAGTTTTTAAAATGACAGATCGCTTGAGTGATGAACTGTGTAGTGAGCCTAGAAAACCATAAATGCCACTCGCCAACATTCAGATATATTCTGAAATATCGTACATAATGTTGAAATTGCTGAACAGTCACAAAAGTGTTATTATTTAAGTGCTTATAATGTAAGGGGGCTGCGTTACAATCCTCACAGTGTGTTGTTTTAAATGAAGTGATGCATAGAAGTGAGTGACATTAAGGCCAGAGCTGTTTGCTTTTCATCAACATGACATCGAGGTATAAACAATCTGAAATCTGCAGTGACCTTTTGAGTTGTTTACTTGGGGCAGTTGTTTCATGTCTGTGCTCCTATGCAGCAGACACCAGGTTTTGGTTTGTATCAGGCTGGAGATACACACACACATACACACAGTCAGCACTTGATGCCTGAGGCTGGTTTTGGTACAACCCAGGGATTGGCATTTAATCTGTCAGTTCTACAGGGCATTAGCCTACATTCTCGGGTATGCAGACGCAAAAATAGTCTTGGGGATGGAGAGACAGACTGACAGCTACAGAGGGGCCTAATTCAGATGCCCTGTGTTTATAATGCTGAGCCTAAAGCAGTCTGAGAACCACACCAAGGACAAGGCTGACCAATAGTTGACCTTGCTTTAATATTTTCTTTTGAAATGCACCGTTGATGCGGTAAACTTTTTTGGATTTGGGGAAAAAAGTTTCTTAAGATCATTTTCTTTTGTTTTTATACTATTGTTCTTGCTTTAGGTTCTTTCTTTTACAGCACATATGCCATCAAGCTTTGCCTAATCTTCTGGCTCTCTATAAAATTGGACAAATTATTTTTAAATGGCATAATATTAGATGGGGCATTTGATGCTGTCTAATGATCAGTTATCTTTTTCTCCATTGCAGACAGGACTTGTCATGTCCTTTTTGGTTCTATGTCTTAATGTTGTGTTTCAGAAGTTCTTTATCAATTAGGTCCAAAAAGGTGTCTGACTTAAAGCTTTATTTTGAAGGGTTTTTTCTTTTTTTCTTTCAAATTCTCAGATTTAAACTACAAGCCTATGTTTTATTAGGTATGTTATGATCAGTTGAATGAAGGAGAACGACCTTTTTCAGTAAGGACTATGCAGAGGCAGATCAGGTTCAGTCCACAGTAGAATCCAACAGGAGTCCGAAGACAAGTCAGGCAAACGGATCAGAAAATGAGGCTGGTAAGCTTAAAGATCTGAATACAGGAAGGGGTCAGGATCAGCCAAACGGTACGCTATTGGTAACGCTCAAACACTATACACAAAAGGCTCAATAATAATCTGGCACTGATGGCTGGAACCAAGGAGTTTAAATAGAAGCAGGAGCAGGTGGATCAGATGAGTAGTGATGAGAAACAGGGCAGAGCTAGACGGGAGAATGAAATGAGCAATAGAGCCAACCATCAGCACCAAAAATCATGAAATCTCCACGTGCATAAAAACATTGCTTTTGCAGCAATCATTTGATCAATCATTGATCTAAACAATGCAGAGCAGTGGTCAAGAGGACCTGGATTGAGATCCAACGCTCTAGTGCGACAAAATCGACAACGACTTCTGGATAGGTGTCAAAACATTTTAGAATAATGAGAAAAATTCTGTCTCCCTCCAATTTAAGCCTGTTTTGTGTTTATCATGACCCAAATCACTGAGAATTTGTACAGGCATGTTGCCTTACATGTTATGAGCCAAACCATTCACACAAGCACCATTGAAGATAGCAATATTTTATTAAAAGACTTAATTTATTAGATGCAATCATATTTAATTCTGGTGCAACTAAGATTCAATAATTAAAGTATTTTGATAACTGCAGACAGCTTAGAAAATATGTTAGAATTGAAAAGAGAATAATTTGTACAGTAAGGAAAAAGTACAGTAAGGATTGTTTTGTGTTTTGTGAACAAAAGGTATGGACATTGATTTAGAGACTCATGCATTTAAATATGATCTGATCAACTGGAAATATCATAAAAAAGCACATTTGAAATGAAATTGAATTACTGGACTCAATTTTATCTTCTTTTGATATTAGAGAATTAGATCTACACGGACATGCAGGGTATTTGTTTGCTTAAGATGCAGTGATAAGGTTCTACTGATGCAGTTGATAAAAAAGGCAATTTTCTTTTTTGGATGGGCAAAGGAGCTTTGGAAATTATTTCAGGTTATACTTCAAGCTTTTCTCTGAACATTGTTAAGCTTTGCAAGCATCCCTGGGATGCAGTCATACATCACTTTTTGAATTTACGTAGTGTGTATACTATGTGTTCGTGAATTGTTATTCTTCCCACATAAACTTGTCTCATCAGCTTTAAAGAATCGTCTGGAATCCAGCCTCAGCTCAGCGTGAGACCCTGGTATCCAGAGTTAAATATGCAGAGTATGTTGTCACAGCAAAGATAGGATCTCTGCATGGCACTATAAGGACCTCAGGCACCAAACCCCCTAACTGACCAGCGACCTCTCTTTAACCAGAGTCACCCTTTGCCTTTTCTTAATCTTTCTTATTTTATTCATACAACACATGATTACTTTGATTGTATGTGGCTAGTTTCTAATGTATTTATGGCACTTATGGCTTCTACACAACCTGTATTCATTTGAGGCTTATACAGCCCCTACCTAAAGTAGATATCAATGGAGAGATAAAATGTCATTAAGAGTCCAGAAAATGTCTATTGTTGCCTCCAACTTTAACGGCTAATTTAATGCAAGATGAATGAAGTATAATGCTCCTGATCAGTTTAAAAAGACAATCTGATAAAAATGCATCTTTAGATTTCACACCTTGAAATTGTCATAAGTTCAAGCAGGAAAAGAAATGGATATTTCTTGCATTTGTTCATTTGGTCGTGTGTAGATGTGTGTGGATGAGTGACCCTTAAAGTAAATGGCTGCATAATTACAGCCTGTCATGTTCCATTCATACTTAAATGTCCTTCTGAACAGCAATCACAAACAACTCATCTTTCATCAGTTTCTCTGGCAGTGCTTTGTACTCTTCTTTTGCCTGCTATCCAGTTGTGGTTTTACACCACACCATTCAAAGTTCATAAAAAATAATAAAAAATGTAGCATCCATGGGGACTGTGATTCATAACAAATTAATTGTCTCGTTTCACATTTTGGATTTTATTGGGGAATTTATTGAAATTTTGGTTTGTGTTAAGAGATTTAAAAAAAATCTTAAAAAATACAACGTAACAGTCTGATAAGTGAAGTTAGAATAACACTTTATTCCCCAATTTGTATTCCTAACTATGGAATTTCATTGTGATGTTTTGGTTTGGGCCTTGGAACATTTCTGCAATATATTTATAAATGAAACCTCCTATTATTTATAAGATTTATATAATTCAATCAAAATATAAACACAGCGTGTCTGATATCTTCATGGAATCCAAATAGAGAGCACTAAATTGCATGGAGGGGGGTAATAGCGTATGCAAAGGTTAGTATGTTGCAATTAATTTACCAAGATTATGTGTCCAGGTGATAAGATCCAGTCGAGTTCAGTCTGTGCACAATAAAATCAACAAAGTATCTACTAGGATTCTTAAAATGCTGCAAAACAAAAGAAGAAAGAGGGGTAAATTACAAAGTTCAGGTTTAAAAGATTAGGTATCAACAATAAAAAAATCTCTTTCACCACTGTTATTATTCTACAATAATTGTCTCTCACATTTAAAATATGTTCCATTTGGGGCTGAAACAATTCATCAGAATAATCGTGATTAATCGATTATTGAAATAATCGTCAACTAATTCAGTTATCGATTAATCAATAACTGGAGTATCTAGACTCTAAAATATGCCAGTAGCTGATGAGCGACCCACTTAGAGCAATAATTATATCAAAATTTGAAAAAATGATGCAAACATTTTGCATTTCAGATGGAAATAAATAGAAAAATGTCTGTCAATATGCTCTATTCAGAACTCCTCAAGTGGAAAACCTAATTTCAGGTTAATTAAAGTCTTCTTTAAGGAACCTTGGCTAACCAAATATTAATTGATTGATCGAAAAAAATAATTATTAATTGATTTGCAAAATAATCATTAGTTGCAGCCCTAGTTCCAACGTGCACATATTCTCCCTCCATTGCTTGTCGTTGTACCAAAGCCTCCTCTGGAATAATGATAACTTTGGTTTGTTCATTAGAATACGATCTGAACATTTATTAAGGCACAGATGCAAAAAATTTTGGACCCATTGATCTGCTGATTTTTGAACACGCAATTCACTTCAGTTTTGCATGTGCTACCATTTTAGACGGGCTGTTTAAATACACGTAAACCTTTTGACGATGATTAATCATTAAAGTTCTATGAATAAATGAAAATATATTCAGAAATTGGTGGTTTTTCTTGCGTTTTTTTAGTGACATGATTTTTTTTTCTTAAACTGGCGGTGTTTTATATAATGTTTTTAAATAGTTTGTCTATATTGTGTTTACGGATCCTCATACTAAGTGTATCTTTCTGAAAAATATCAGTGAATATTATGTGCCATCTTTACTGATGGAATTTTACTGCAAACTTTAGCTTTATAACCATAACAAATGTACTTGATCACAAAGTACATCCGTGTTTTTAATTAACTTTTTTCAAAGATCACACTGTTATTTATTCTACAAACTAGAGATGCTCCAGTCAGACATATGAGGCTTTTAAGTAATGAGCATAATTACAATTTTTCTCATCTCTCTCCTTGTCAACGCATAAAAAAAGACACTCTTTAACTTTAACTCTCTTAAAATGCTGATAACGTTTCCATATCCAGCTTGTTCCAGAGCAGTTTAAAGTTTGAAATGTAAAAGAACGAAATGAGAACAACCTGTCAGCTGCTCTATAAGAGGAGTTTGAATAAACAGCTCACATGTCACTGTAGAAATTATTGTTCTGTTTCATACAGCTCAATCAGTGTATGCTTATATAGTATTGTATAACTGAATCTAACATATTCCATGTGTCATGAGCTCACGCTTGGCATGAAAATGTGCTTCACTCTGTTCTATTGAGTTTCACTGCATTAGACGCTCATACCTGAAGTTGGTCCAAGATGCTAAGATCTCTCTAATACAAGCATTGATGGAAATGAGGAGACAGGAAAATGTGCAATTATCACAACTCATATGTCCTTCTAAACATTTGAAATTAACAAGCTGACCTGATTTTCTAACATCATAAAGCCCTTATCTCTACAAAAAACATCAGGGACCTTCAGCAAGCGGTCAACAGCATTATTTAATTTTAAGTTTTTTTTTTTTTTTTTGCATTCAATTTCTATAAAAGCGTTCTGTTCAGTTTTCAAACTAGTTTGTTTTAGAGTTTATGTCAATATGTATTGCAGTAGCTTATTAAAACATTGCAATACACTGCCAGTTTTAATCCAGAGGTCAGATAAATATCTGGTAGATGTTAATAATTTCTACAAAACCTTGGAAACATCCATCTAAACAGAAATTCTTTAACTACTTTGTTTCTGCCATATAGATGTACAAAGAGACAGTTGTGGTGAGTCTATGATAAAGTTAAATATTTGTAATGAATGACTAACTAAAAAAGTGTGGTGAGAGCTGAGGGAAATTCAGAAAGGATAATATAAGTCAGCAGAGCAGGTGTTCTGCATTGAAATGCAATGTCTGCTGTCGTCTGCAATAAGAAAATGAATTATGTTCAAATGGACGGTTTCAGCAGGAGGCTGACATGTTGTTGTTATTTTTTATTAGGCCTGTATGGTATATGTTGGCTTTTTTAAAGAGTGAGAGGTGATATCTGTGAATGATGGTTCTTGTAACAGTTGTTATTCTGTTTGATAGATCTGCAGTGACCCTTAGTGAAGGTCATCCTATAGAGGTCAGAGGTCGTCCTAAAGATTCTGGAGGAGATGCTCTCTGCAGCAGGTGATTGATCACCTGGCTGTGTCTGGACTTTGGACGTGTTCTCTGTGTGTTTGTAGTTGAAAGAATTATTGATTGAGAGACCTAGCCTTTACTTTATTTGTCATCATTAGAGTGGTGCGATGTTAGTCCTTATATTAGGAGATGTTCCTGTTTGGTTTGGTCTTGTGTGTCTGGATGATTTATTATTTTAGTTCTCTTTATAAGGATGAGAAAATTATTCTTAATGGAACTAGCCAGGTTTGTTTTAAGCTGCTTCTCAAACACACAGCACTAAAGGGTTCTATAACAGTGATTCAATGTATTTTATAAGTCTTATCAAATGCTTTTCAGCACAACTCTATTTCAAAACTCTCCTCAGTTTGACTCCCTGGTCTTGATAGGTTTGTATATTATCTATTGATCTTTACAGAATCTTCCAGGCTTTGGAGAACAGCTGTATTTATGCTAAAATTAAATTACACACAGGAAATGAAGGCTCTCTTCTCTTCTGTTTTGTTTTATCACAGTATCTGGGAATATAAATACACTCCATACGTTTCAGATTTTGGGTTGTAAATAAATCAACATTTTTCTGCTCAAAGCTCTGGATTTAAAGCGCCATTTGTTTTACCTGAGTAATGGGAATCACTTGGAATTCATCAGCCTGCTTTTCTCATTACTCTGAAAGGTTCCTGCACATTTATTTAAATTAGCTTGAAAAAAACTGCACTACACCTTCAATCCAGCCGATGGCAGTAACAAGAACACACACCTGCTTTTACCCTTCACTCTTAGTGCAGTTTAGATTACTGATGATAATATTAGTCGATTAACAGCTTATTGTTAGCTCACCATTAAGAGTAAAACTGTTGCACAAAAAACATGCCACAGGAACAACTTCTACAAAAAAAAAGAAGAAAAGGTTAGAATCCCCACTAAGTGAGCAATTGGTTAACCAAACGACCAACAAAGATGGATTACAAAAAAGTTACCCATTTCCAATAGTACTTTTTAACTCAACTTGTAATTAAATAAAAACAACCCTAACAATCACACAATCCGCAGCACAGTGTAGATCAATCCAACATTTCTCTTTCACACATAGCAGGGAAAGATTTTAAGTTGATTTAACCACACATAAGCAAAAATACATAAAAAGTGACCTTTTGTTTTGCTACATTAAAAAAGTTTAATGTAGCAAAACATCCAAAGCATTAATCAGAACAAGTGTAGTGGCATGTTACAGTCTGCATCACCATCGCTTTGTTTTTTATCAGGCTGGAAAAAAAACAAAGGATCTTCACTACATGCATGCATGGTGGCTAGCATGTTTTCTACAAACGGGTCTTAAATCCCCTGTACAACACTGATTTCCAGGCCCTGAATAAATCGTGGCCGGATGGGGCTATGTTCACACTATTTTCCATACTGCAGGCCTTAATGCTCCATTTAATGCTTTTTAGGGAGGAAATTTGATTGTTCATTCATACAACTTTAGTGTCAAAACCCTAATTTAGCAGAAGCTAAATGGTCCACTACACATTTCCTACATTTGGGAAAATGCTGAACAGAACCACACAAAATATTTGTCCCGTTGTTTGCAGATTAGAGGAGAGGTCTTCAACAGGAGGTCCGTGACCCCTAGGGGGTCAACGGAGGTACTGCATGGGGGCTGCAAAAGTTTTGGTTGATTAGATTATTTTTTTTTTTTTATATTCACCATCTGCAATTTTTCCACTAATTGAAATGTCTTTAAATACACATTAACATGAATTTAATACACTGTAGTAAACAGATAAATGGAGGCAGAAGATGTTTTTCAGTCATCAATGCACACATTCAGCGACACACAGGAGCTCTTAGAAGCTGGGCAACGTTTCATTCACAACACCTGTCCCATCAACCAGGAATCAGAATCAGAAATACTTTAATAATCCCAGGGAGAAATTACTTTCGTTACATGACTCCATCTGTAATAGAGTGACTTTAGGACCAGTTTGATAAAACACAATTTCCTACAATATATATAATTAGCGGGTCCCCGCTCCATCTCGCCATCAGTTTGGGGGTCCTTGGCCCTGGAAAACGTTGAAGACCCCTGGATTAGAGGATCTGAGCCCATCACTTAAGAAATGTTGGCTAATTATTAAAGTTTCACTGCACTTCGTTACGCCTTTATATACTTGCTAACACTAGTAATTTACTCTACTATAACAGGGTTAATCTAACCTGCGAGTTTGGTCTAGCCTCGATCAGTGCCCCAGGCCCTAGAACTGGCCAGCCAATCACAACGCAGAGATGTGTTTTGAATTTCTGGATGCAAAGTGGGCGGGGTTTTGAGGATGTGACGACAAAGCTGCCAGACGCTGGAGAAAGTACAACAAGGAAGATGGCAACAACTATTGAACAGTTCTCATTTGAATCAGCTTTGGAATCAGTTTTGGAAGGATTAGACTTGGGGTTTTCGTTGAAATATGAGCAGGAAGAGGCTCTACACACATTAACTTTTAAGAAGGACGTATTCGCCGTTTTACCGACAGGCTGTTTGTTTACACTCCCCCACCAGCTTTCTGTCGCGGTTACTACGTCACAGTCAGTTGCGCTCATTGGTCAGTGTTGGCCAATAGACACAGACATGGTTTGAAAAACAACGGGTTTTTCTCAACAATCTTCCGATGTCTCATTCACTGGGGCCAGACTAA